>NC_087214.1:23232924-23274940 GCF_015104395.2 Macrobrachium nipponense
AAAGAAGAAACAGAAGGCAACAAATACAGAAAGAAGATTAGTTATGGGAAGTTAGAGATAGATTAACAAAATAATAAATGAAGTCATGAAAAGAAAACTTTAATAAATCTCTATTAAATATAAAAAAAAAATTTAGGAAGCAATGCATTGCATCTTTGCTTGAACTTTCGAGGTTCTAATTACCCGACATCCTCAGGGAGACGTTCCACAGCCCAGCGGTGTGAGGGATTAAGCTGCACAGAATGAAGACTGATGTCAGATGCCAGAATGAAGAGGGAGGAAGTTAACTGCAGGATGGGGGAGAAAAAGAAAAGGTTGGTTTGGGGCGGACCTACTCTTTAAATCGTATGGGCCATGAGCTGGTACCCCCCGAGGTTTGGATAACGGGCACTACTTAAGGTTATTTACAGCATCCCTTCGGCCCCTGGCTGCAATACTTTCATTACTCTTACTATACCCTCTGTTCATTATTCTCTTTCTTCTTCTTTCCTCTTTCTTCCATCATTCCAAATCAACACTTTCCTTGACCATCTCTCAACATTGTTGCATAGTGCAACTGCAAAAGGTTTTCCTCCTGTTACGCTCTGCCTCTCAAACCTTTTTGCTCTCAATTTCCCTTTCAGCGCTGAATGACCTCGCAGGTCCCAGCGCTTGGCCTTTGTCTTTAATTCAGTATTTCTTCTTTTCTTCTAAAACAAGTTAATTGAATTAAAATCGTAATGAAATTTGAAAGCAAATGATCAAAATTTTAACATTTGCAAAGTATTCAAACATCCTTCTCTGTGACACCTATTAAATCAATATTAATTTCCAGATTTTACTGAAGGAAATAAAAAAAAATAAAGGTTCAAAGGCCCTTTGGAGCGGCAATTATTTCTTTCCCTTGTTGTATGATCAAGAAACAGATGTTTGTGTCGAGGGGGGCAGAATTGATGGCCAGTTACGTCGGGACATTCAGTGTTGACAAATCTTTTTTCCATAGGTCCTTTTGGGGGTCATGCCACCATTTGTTACAGTCTCCCCTCAAATATAGAAAATTACTGCAAGCTACCTTGCAGAAATATCGTACGAACACCAACCTGAAAGAGTGATAGAAAACGGTCAGGCAAAGATCCTCTGGGACTATGGTATCAGAACAGATAGGGTGATACGTGCAAATAGACCAGACGTGACGTTGATTGACAAAATCAAGAAGAAAGTATCACTCATTGATGCCGCAGTACCATGGGACACCAGAGTAGTAAAGAAAGGAAAGGGAAAAGAAAATTGAGACGTATCAAGACCTGGAAAATTAGAAATAAGAAGGATATGGGATATGCTAGTGGAAATTATACCTTAATCATAGGAACACTAGGCACGATCCCTAGATCCTTGGAAAAGAACCTGGAAAACTAGATTCCGAAATAGCTCCAGGACTCGTGCAGAAAAGTGTGCTCCTAGAAACGGCGCACATAGTAAGAAAAGTGATGGACTCCTAAGGAGGCAGGATGCAACCCGGAACCCCACACTATAAATACCACCCAGTCGAATAGGATGACTGTTGGAAGACAAATAAAAAAATGGAACCTGTCAAAATATAATAATAATAATAATAATAATAATAATAATAATAATAATAATAATAATAATAATATGTATTTTGGTAGAAAACCCTCTTTTAGGCAAATACTGTTAAAAAGGATGGCAGAATTAAGCGAGTTGATTTTATATATTGTTTTTTCTATTTTCCTTACAATTCGCTTCTCAGGCTCAGCGATGTTTCTGAGTAACTGGACCAATATTTGTATTGGGAATTTTCAAAAAATCATAAATGCTGAAGGAATCTTTTATTAGAACAGGATATCAGGTCCCTGCTTGACCTGGACCTGATATCCTGTTCTAATAAAAGATTCCTTTAGCATTTACAATTTTTCGAAAATTCCCAATATGATATTGGCCAGTTACTCAGAAACATCGCTGTGCCTGAGAAGCAAATTGTAAGGAAAATAGAAAAAACAACTATATAAATCAACTCGCTTAATTCTGCCATCCTTTTTCAACACTAATAATAATAATAATAATTAATAATAATAATAATAATAATAATAATAATAATAACGCCGGAAATATGATAAAAGCCTTAAACACATGGGCAGTGCCAGTAATCAGATACAGCGCAGGAATAGTGGAATGGACGAAGGCAGAACTCCGCAGCATAGATCAGAAAACCAGGACATATGACAATACACAAAGCACTACACCCAAAGAGCAAATACAGACAGACTATACATAACACGAAAGGAAGGAGGGAGAGGACTACTAAGTATAGAGGACTGCGTCAACATCGAAAAACAGAGCACTGGGGCAATATCTGAAAACCAGTGAAGACGAGTGGCTAAAGAGTGCATGGGAAGAAGGACTAATAAAAGCAGACGAAGACCCAGAAATACATACGGAGAGACAGGAGACAGAGACTGGCACAACAAACCAATGCACGGACAATACATGAGACAGACTAAAGAACTAGCCAGCGATGACACATGGCAATGGCTACAGAGGGAGAGCTAAAGAAGGAAACTGAAGGAATGATAACAGCGGCACAAGATCAGGCCCTAAGAACCAGATATGTTCAAAGTACGATAGACGGAAATAACATCTCTCCCATATGTAGGAAGTGCAATACGAAAAGTGAAACCATAAACCACATAGCAAGTGAATGCCTGGCACTTGCACAGAACCAGTACAAAAAGAGGCATGATTCAGTAGCAAAAGCCCTCCACTGGAGCTCTGTGCAAGAAACATCAGCTACCTTGCAGTAATAAGTGGTACGAACACCAACCTGAAGGAGTGATAGAAAAACGATCAGGCAAAGATCCTCTGGGAGGGGGGCTATGGTATCAGAACGGATAGGGTGATACGTGCAAACAGACCAGACGTGACGTTGATTGACAAGGTCAAGAAGAAAGTATCACTCATTGATGTCGCAATACCATGGGACACCAGAGTTGAGAGAAAGAGAGGGAAAAATTGGATAAGTATCAAGATCTGAAAATAGAAATAAGAAGAATATGGGATATGCCAGTGGAAATCGTACCCATAATCATAGGAGCACTAGGCACGATCCCAAGATCACTGAAAAGGAATGTAGAAAAACTAGAGGCTGAAGTAGCTCCAGGACTCATGCAGAAGAGTGTGGATCCTAGAAACGGCACACATAGTAGAAGAGTGATGGACTCCTAAGGAGGCAGGATGCAACCCGGAACCCCACACTATAAATACCACCCAGTCGAATTGGAGGACTGTGATAGAGCAAAAAAAAAAAAAAAAAAAAAAAAAAAACAATAATAATAATAATAATAATCCTACTTAGGGAACTTGTAGCACCTTTGAAGTTCTTCGCGAGGAATTTTACTTCACAGAATTCCTTTACATATAGAATATACTTTTTCATTCAAATAGTGCGTTTGAAAGTTTTAGGAAAATCAGAGAGAGTAGGCTGTAAGTAACACTTGTTAAAAGAATTGTGAAGCTTTTCTTACCGCCAAGGCTGAACCAGCTTCTTCAAGCGTTCGGCTGTGACTTGGAATTCTCTCTCTCTCTCTCTCTCTCTCTCTCTCTCGGGTTACTTACACTTTCCCTAAACTTTTTATTTCCCATCTGCCTTAATCTTATCATTTTGGCCGTTTCATATTGGATCTCTCTCTCTCTCTCTCTCTCTCTCTCTCTCTCTCTCTCTCTCTCTCTCTGGGGATTCATATCAGCTTTGTGCTGTAGTGAGCAGGACTCATCGGTCCATCATATGAAATGGTCACTGAGATGGAGACTTTGCTTGTTTATCTTTGTTTCTTTGTTTCTTCGTTTGGAATTGTTTTTCCATTGGTAGCGGAGGCGTTGTTGCGCTGGATGGTTGCCTTTCCTTGGAGTTGTTATATATCTCCATTTCTAAACATTTGACTCGAGAGCTTATACGATGCTTCCTTTGGAATCTATTTTCATTTCTAAAGACGTATCAGGTACTTATACCTCTACTTGTGGTCTGTTTCTCTTCTCTGTAGTTGTTTCCCTTGGGGGTTGTTGTCAGGATGTCGGTGTTTCCCCTCTGGGTTGTTTATTTGTCAATGAAGACAATTACACAACTTTCTCTTTCTCGCTGATACTCAATTTTAGATTCCTTTTGATTCGTTTATGAGAGAGAGAGAGAGAGAGAGAGAGAGAGATTTTTATATAAGAAACTTAGGGAGAGAGAGAGGTGTTTAGTCTTTATGCATATGAGGGAGACTGAGAGATTCCTGAACCCAATTAAGGAAGTAAATCGAACTGGATGAAGGAGACAGATCCTTCCCCCGTGTCTCTCTTTGGAGTCCTTCAGAATCCTTTGGTTTCCTTTTGGTTTTGATTTGGAAGGACTTAAATTTTTTTCACTATTATAAGTCAACCAAAACAAAATTTGGTGTGGTCAGTGCTTGGATGGTAACCATGATTAAAATACCAGATGTTATCTTTTTTGGTTCAGGTTGGTTATTCGTTAAGTGAAGCTAAGTAACACACTTAGTATGGTCAGGTCTTGGAGGGGTTACCACAGTGAGTGCTATGTTTCTGTGGCACATAACCTCTTGTGACCTAGTTATTCACTCGATCTACAGCCTTTGGTTGGCCTAGAGGTATGGATGTTGAATTTATGCCTGTTATTAATACCTCAAGATATGTCCACACTGCAGTACAACATCATAAACAAGTTGCCAACTTGTCATTCACACATCATAAACAGGTTGAATAAAAGTCAAGAATTTTCTAGTACTTTAACCAGACCTTCGTGCATTTATTCAACATTTGCTGTAGATTTGCTCTTCACTCACGGTTATCAACTTGTTTTAAATATGTCAGTGATATGTATGTGATAAGATGACTTATTTTAAACATGTTAGTGATATATATATGACCATTTCCTTTGATTTGGTTTAAACATGTTTGTGATATGTATGTGACAAGTTGACTTGGTTTAAACATGTTAATGATATGTATGTGACAAGTTGACTTGGTTTAAACACGTTAGTGATTGTATGTAAGTTGCAGACATGCTGGTGACATATTATACTGTAGTGTGGAGGCAACTAAAGAGAGTTAGTAGACAGGTGAAAGTACTAAGTGGTGTTCACTCCAGGATTTTGGGTGAAGGTGGGAAGTAAATGAAAGAAGAATATTCCCAGGAGATCTTTCCTTGATGCAAACGAAGCGTTCAACTCTCTGGAGGAAATTCCTGTTGTGAAGAGAACATCAATTCAATGCTTCTCCTCTGAAGGCTTCGATGCGCTACGACGTTACTTGGCTAGTGACCCTTTGGCTATAATTAGCTAATTCTTCTTCTTCTTCTTTTTCTCCTTCTTCTTCTTCCTGCTCTCGTGATAGACAGGAAGTCTTCGAGTGTCTTCTAAGTTATGCAAAAATATGAGATGATTGTCTTTAGTAGATCTCTGCTTCTCTGCAGTCGCCTGTAGTCTTGATTCTTCATGAGGCAAATCTATTCTTCTAAATTTTCGTCAAATGGGAAGGAACCGCAGCAAGATTTCTGGATTAGAAAGGTCAAAATTCTCTCTCTCTCTCTCTCTCTCTCTCTCTCTCTCTCTTTCTTGCCGTTTTTATGAAAGGGCTCGGTTTTGTCTTGCAAACACAAAGTCAGTATTTTTACTTTTAGTTTTCAGAAAGTGGGTTTCAATCTCTCGCTCTCTCTCCACTGAATCGTGGACAGTTTCTTGAGAGGTGTTGTCGTTGCGGGAAGGGGAAGAGAGGGGAGGGGGAAGGAGAAGAAAATCAAGGGAGAAGGGAAGGGGATGGAAGCGTGCCACCGACGATGGAAGTAGGGGAAAGACCCAACCGGGGAATAAATGGGAAAGGGGAAAATGAACGTAAGGTATTTTATGTGCGGGAGATGTACAGAAAGAATAAAATCGAATAGTTCAGTTAATGATGATGATAATAATAATGATAAAGAGAGAGAGAACTATTTTATATTCTATCCCGATTAAATTGTATACAACAGAATAGATTTAAGTCCTCCGTCCCCTCCCCCAACCCTCCCACAATGGCCTTCAGGATTGAAAGATTGAGGGTGAGTTGAGATTGAGTGATGAGGCAAAGAAGAGTGAGGGAGTTGAGGAATCAGAGAAATGGATGGTCGAGTTGACGAGCTGAAAATCACTGATAAATGGAAGGAAATAGAGTAGAGAAGGGAGATCAGAGAAAGCTAAGGAACACCCATAGAAATGGGAAGGGGCGCAGATGTTTTGCCATCAACGAAAGCTGGTATTTACGCGAATAAGTTCAGAGATTTCCGTTAGCCTACTTTTTATTTGCAAGTTCAGGTATTGTTAAACTGCCCAGATTTCATGTTCTTATTTAGTTTTCGTTTGATTTCATTTTGTTTACATACAAGACATTGTTTGCCTTTTGCTTTAAAACATATAGCAGCTGATTATTAAATACATGTTTCCCTTCCCTTGTTAACTTGCTAAACTCTCTCTCTCTCTCTCTCTCCAAAAAAATTTGTCAAGTTGAGGGGAATGAGTCCCTGCTCTTGTTGCTTCTCTGCAGTGTATAGTTTCCGGCCGTTTTTTTTAAATCTTCATTAGATTGACATATTTTTCCTGCTCAATGTAGCTCTTGCTTAACATTTTCTTTTTTATTTCAGGAATTATTTTATTCTTTTGACAAAGGTTACCTTTTGTTCATATTTGTTCCTGTGGTTTGTAAGACATTTTTATTTATGATATGTCTGTGTGAAAAACAAATAGCAGTTGCAGGGAAAATGGGGTGTCTGTTGAGAGAGAGAGAGAGAGAGAGAGAGAGAGAGTGGAAACTTTACTCTTACTCCTTGCTTCTTAGACATCTTTTCACTACCAGCCCATCCCCCCTCCCTCCCCCTTCCATACCATATCTGGTTACCCACAATTCCTCAGCCTGCGAGTTTTAGGCCTATCTATCCCTCTGCAATATTGAGGTCTCGTAGTTTTTCTCTTTCTTTTTTTTTTGTACATGTCTGACCACTACATGCTACAATCAGAACCTGTTTTTTTCTTTTATATTTTTCCCAGTCGGAACTTTTTCAAAACATAGGTTAAGTGATGATAACTATCTTTTTTTGTATATGCTCTCTCTCTCTCTCTCTCTCTCTCTCTCTCTCTCTCTCTCTCTCTGACGGGCCTACTTTCTGTGAGAAGGTTCCTTGTTTTTTCGGTCCCGTATTGTTTCAGAAAGTAAACATTTCCTGGCCTCCCGATTTTTTCTATGATGGGAAACAATCATTTTCTATTTGGCTTCTTTATTTCTTCCCTTTTGTGTCAGTCGACTAAGCATCAAATTTCTCTCTTTTTGTTATAGATTCTTTCCCTTTTTTCCTTTTAGAATGTCCTTTTAATTTAGAGGCTCTGGATCTCGGTTCGATCCTTCCAGAAGTGACGTCATTTCTCTCAGCCAAGAAGAAGAAGACGACGACGACGAGGAGGAGGAGGAGGAGAAGGAGGGAGGAGGAGGAGGTTGGGGTTGTTAGTCTCGCGGAAATCGAAAATAAACAACGAAGGGAAATAGAAAGTAGCTCTTCCTTTCTCTGGTCCCGATGCTGGTTGAGGGAAGATGAAACCTTTGTGTGTGTGTATGTGTGTGTTTATTTGTGTGTGTGTCTTTCCGTCTATGTCGACTCCTTTGCGTTTGTTGTGCTGAGTCATCCACACAAACACACCATAAAGGAGATTCTTACTTTATATAAGTCTTGCTCTCCGATCTCCTAAGTTGTATCCAAACTGCAGTGAACCGTGTTATAAGAAAGTGTCAGCAACTTGTGACACACAAATCTCGAACATGTTGCAGACAAGTCAGTGACTTAATTGTAGTGCTAACCAGTGTTCCATCACTTGTTTAACATTTCTTCTTCAGTGAAAGTAGTTGAATTGTTGACAACTTGCTTGTGATATGTATTCAGCAAGTTGCCAACATGTAATTATGACAGTTGTCAACTTGTTTTCAACCTGTTTATGATATGTATGCGACAAGTAATCGACATATGTATGACATGTTCTACAGTAGTTTGAACTCATCTTTAGACTGATTATCCTGCTTGACAGAGCTTGGAATAAAGGAAAACATTCTGCCCCTGTTGAATAACTCATAACGCTCTCTCTCTCTCTCTCTCTCTGAGGAGGAGGAAGGAATGTGTAAAATATGCCACCGTCTATAACGTCTAATTTCCTCATTTTTTTCTTATCAAAAAAACGCGTCGTCATAAGGATTTACTTTTCAGCATTCCTCTCAGTAGGAAAAATTTTAATATAATATATATATTATAATATATATATAATATATACTATATTATGATGATATATATATATATATAATTTTTCTCAGTAGGAAAAATTATATATATATATATATATATATATATATATATAATTTTTCTCAGTAGGAAAATATATATATATATATATATATATATATATATTATATATATATATATATATATGTGTGTGTGTGTGTGTGTGTGTGTGTGTGAGTGTATGTATAGAAAAAGGAAGGGAAATGAATTGCGGCCACCAAAATTAAGCGATGAATCAATGGTGGAGAGGCTGCTCGTTTAGTCTGGATTCCGGGTGTTGTTTTTCTACTAATGAAAAGAAATAATGTGGAAATAACACTCTCTCTCTCTCTCTCTCTCTCTCTCTCTCTCTCTCTCTCTCTCTCTCACTTTAATCTATTTATAAGTGCAAAGTCGTAAGGGAACGCGTTGTCAATAGTTGTTATTCTGTTTCTAATTTTCTCCAGAACAAAATCGTCCTTAGCAGACACTTTGGGCCTTCTATTTTGTTCCTAACGTGAACTGACTTTTACAACACTGAAAATAAGAGATATATATAAAAAATGTATCACGTCTAAAATGGCAGGAAAGGGAAAATGAACCATAGTTTGGTAGACGTCCCGTACAGGAGTCTGCTATCACTGAGGTCCGTTAAGTTGAGGTGTTACTGGACCAGCTGTGGTTCAGAAGACAGTCCAGTAAACAATGTAACTAAACTTGTTATTGAAGGCAATTAATTGTGTGTTTAGTTGGCAGCAACTTTTAATGAAAATAAAGGATAACATTAAATATAAAACAAACTTTTTTTCCATGATGATAAAAAATTTATATTTGATATAAATTGCTTATTTAAGGCAAATAGATGTTTGATTGACAATATCGTTTAATAAAAAAAAATATATATATAAATATTTCCATAAAGATGGGTAGGGAAGGAGGAAGAGGCTTGAGATGTTAGGTGGTGTCAATGTTGAAAGGGTTGACGAGAGAGAGAGGGGAACGGGATTCGGATTTAAATCTCCGGAAGAAGGATTAGAAGCTCCTCCTTGGATTCTCTCCTCGGGATTTAATCGTGTTTCCGAAACTGATTCTTGGTGCCGTTCCTCTCGGCTGATTTCCTCCAGAGCCGATTTGCTCTCCCCAGCAGGAGAGAGAGAGAGAGAGAGAGAGACTGGAGGGATTAAATTTTTCCCTGTCTGCATAAATAGTGTTGCTTATCATTTAGTTTGACGAACCGACGAGATGAGCATCCTTGAGAAACCATTGTTGGGGAAAGGGACATCGAACGAAAATGATTAAGAGTCAGCACGAACACGAGGGAAGAAGATGCAGGAGGAATAGTGTTGATCTTTGAGATTGAAAACGATATGAAATTTGAGTCTGGGCATTACTGGAATGGTAGGGGAAGTGACTGGTGTAACAGGTTAATGACCGGGAGGATAGATTGAAATTGTTGAAGAATTTAACAAGAATGTTAAAATGGAAAACAAGAATGTTAAAATGGAAAACAAATGGTTGCATCATCGTCTGGGATATTATTTGAACGTGACCCCAAATAGAGCGCAGCTTCAGGAGAGAGAGAGAGAGAGAGAGAGAGAATTAGAGAGATGGGGGGGGGGGGGGGATTCCCAATGTTAGGGTCCTAAGTTGATAGTGTTTCCTTAAAGATAAAATCGCCAGCCAAGTTGTGTGATGGCAACTCTCCGTCGATGGTAAAACTTATATTTAATATATATAATGATTAATCTTCCGAAGAAGACCTGTCATGATTTTGTTCTTTATATCAGTTTAAATACTTCCTGTTTGAATGGTTTCAAGTTTGCCATAATGGTTGTCATTTCAGTTTTTTTTTTTTTTTTATGTTCGATTTTCATGACTCGATCATTTCCAAATTTTTAATCCACGACATTTTCCAGCCTGTGGGATTAAGTAGCCATCACAGAATACTATATCCAACTGATCCATTTATTGATTTAAGTTGAAAAATGACTGACGTAAACTATTCCAGAAAGGAAACCGAATGGAATAATGGGAGACCCATTCCTTCGTCCACAGCGAAAGGGGTTTTGACATGAGATTTGTCTAAGGACATCGGATTCCTTCCGTCACAAAGGACCGACAAAGGAGGAAGCATCAGGGTTGATGGGACATGTTGTCAACACCCTAATGGCCGTCGTTATGTCAGCTTGACTGCAGATCGCTCCTCCATTTTTCCTCTCTAATTTTGCTCCAAAATGCAATTCATTATGTCGTATGTCGTATAGATGTTGGCAACTTATCATACTTGTTTCAAACATGTTAATTACAAGTTGGCAACTTGGTTCTTATTTCACTTATGTCACAGATGTGTCGACTATAAGTCATTGACTTGTTCTTATTGCAGACATATCAGAAACATGTTGAATAAAAGTTGACAACTTGTTTTCAATGCCCACATGTCAAAAACATGTTGACCCCCAAATCAATAACTTATTTTTTGTTGTTACATGTCACAAACATGTTGACTACAATCCGAAGACATGTTGCCTGTCCAAAACGTTGCTTCATTTGGTTATCCACTTACAGTTGCTGACCTCTTTTCAACCTGCTTGTTATTCCAAGCAGAATGTGATATTCAGTATGGTCACCCATCCGAACACTGATCTGGCCATCGTCACCTAGAAAATAGAGCTGATGGTCTGAAGCAAGTGCCAATGAGAGGTCTGGAATGTTGAGTGACTCTGCCTCTGCAATTGAAGGCCTCAGTTCTTGACTTGATTTCTGGAAGTGGACCTCTTCTCTTCTCTTGTCTCTTCTGGTGAATCAGGAGGAAGTTGACAGAAAATACGTTGCAGATAAATTGTCTTTGTTGGTTACGTTTTATTTATTCTCTACTCTCTCCCCCCCTCTCTCTTCCGCCCTCTCTATCTCTCTCTCTCTCTCTCTCTCTCTCTCTCTCTTCCCTTTTGTAGTGATCCATCTCTGTAATCTCCTCGTTAGTAAGTTAAAGTGGGACTGCTTTATCACTTCTAGCAGTTTCATCGTCAGAGCTAAAATTTAAAGTTACTTCTTGTAAACCGTTCGATATATAAGTCATGAATGAATTGAAGCCATAGAAGGAAAGAGGTTCATAATGTCAAGAGCATTAAATAATTCAAGTGGAATCTCCTGTGTCCGATTCTGGGACGCATTGTGACCCATTGCCGTTCTCAAAATCTGGTCCGAATTTTACGGATGTCACTGTTAAGAGGCCTTGTGTTCTGTAGAGAGGGATACCAGAATTGCATCAAATGTCATGTTTTTATTGATGTCAACTTTCTGATAGTTCAGCGCTTCTCGTTCGGTTAGGCTTGTCAACAGAATGGGTCTCTTCATGACTATTCTATGATGACCAAAATCATCACCATCCCGTAGGGGTTAGTGCCGTCACACCTCGTGCGGTGAACTGTAGGCATTACTTAAGAAGTTCTTTGCACCCGCCCTTCCATGGCGCCTAGCTGCAACCTCCTTTCTTTCATTTTACATTACCTCTGTTCATATTCCATTTCTTCCGTCTTACTTTCCTCAACCCTCTCCGGACGAAGTGCTTCTTCAACTGCAAGAGGTTTTCCTCCTGTTACACTTTCAAACATTTCTACTCTCAATTTCCCTTTCAATTTTCCCTTCCAAAGTCTCCACCGTCTATTTTCTCTCTATCGTTATGGAATGACTATTTTCTGTGTATTTTAACGACACTCAAATACAGATATATTTGTTTACGCGAAATTCACAATCTTTTGTTCAAAGTTCATAATTTGTTTCATCAACTTGAAGTTCAGTAAAGGACTCTGGTGTGAGACTAAGCTGTTATCCACAAAGGTGGAATATTAAAAGGCCTTTTTTCAGAATACCGTGGCATAACACCAAATGAAAGAGACATAACAGACACAGAAGAGTAAAAACAAAAGAATAAACAAAAAAGGATAACAAAGTCTTTTTCAAAGTAAAGATGAAATAGGTCTGTGGTTTGTTATAAAAGCCAGAGGAACTTTGTTTATGTTCGACGATCACATTACATCAAAAATGCTTTTGTGTCTTTACGCCATCATCAGAGCCCTGGATTTTGTTACCTATTCAACAGCATAACTCTCTTAGGGGTAGTGCCGTCAGTGGTCTGGTGTGGACCTATGGACTCTTCCAACATCAGAAGAAAGAGAGAGAGAGAGAGAGAGAGAGAGAGAGAGAGAGAGAGAGAGAGAGAGAGAGAGAGAATCCTTCCTGTCAGCTAACCAAGCAAAAACACATTCATGTTACTATTAGGTGCATAATTCACTATAGGATTAATTGATTTTTCAGGAAACGGCCTAAGTAAATCGTCTCTCACTCTTGAGATCGATCCCGGGGTTCCTTGCTGTGTGGGGAGGTTGATAACAACTGGACCAGGGGTGCTTAAACTGTTCAGCTCCGCATCGAGAGAAGTTAAAAACTCTTTATATGTAATTTTATAAAATAATAAACAGATAATAATATTTATTAAGTATAATAAAATTATCTTTTTGATATTTAGTCTGTGCATATAAATATGAAATTTCAATTTGATTAGTCTTTCCGCTAATGATAAGGCTAAAGTTTATTACAAGCATTTAAACAGTTACCTACTGACGGAGAATTTGCGGGGTGGCCGTGGGCAGACCGTTGGAGTTGCTGTCTTGCCGCCTGGCTACTATAGTGGTTGTGTCTACCACCGAGAGGGAGTCCGGTGGGTTGGTCCTCTCGTTAGTGTCTCCGATGGGCGGTTTGTTTAACTTCTCCAAGTGCCAGTGTTTGTTTCAAGAGCATTGAAAGTTAGAATTGCGTTTGTGTTGTCGAGTGAATGAAAATTTAGCGTACTATTAATTTGGCTTCATCTTGGACGTTCCTCAGGGTCTGGAAGAAGGTAAGGGTTTCATACCATGCGTTCCAGCATCTCTGTTTTCCAGATTTAGATAAATTAAGTGTTATTACTACGTTAAATGTTTATAGACCTAGATCTTTTATCGTGTCACGCCTTTGGCTCTTAGCCAAGGCTCGTCGACTCATAAGCCTAGGCTAAATGCCATTTCTTAGGCTAAGCCAGACCTTTGTTTTATAGACATCGAAGTCCAATAGTTTTCCAGGATATGTAAGTTGGACCAAATTGAAATATGTTATTGAGTATAACACTATTTTAAACACTAACCTAAATTTAACGGTATTTTCTCGGCTAAATTTTGTAATATTACAACATTGAATGCCCGTAGGTACTAGGTACTTGTATTGAGTTTACGCATTGGATCTTAGCCAACGCTTTTACCACTTACTAGGCTAAACCAGGGCCTTGTTTTATTGATATTTAAGTGTAATAGTTCCTTGCCCTGGCGTTACAGCGAAGGCTGTTGGTGGATGTGGATCTCGATTTGCAGAAATCAAAGTTTCCGATATCGTTAGCTTACTATGATTAGATACAACAGATTTCCGCAGTAATACGTTTAAATGCTTTCATATAAAAAGAACATTAGCGCCTACTTATTTAGATCATAAAAATGTCGTTTTATATCCTTAATATAACTGCAAGCACACCAATGTCCAGCTTGTGACAAATAGGCAACTTGTGACAGCATAGGGGGAAACACCGCAGTGGATCTATCGTCATCGCGTGGATCAGCTTATTCACTCGATATTGAAGTTTCGTCAACATAATGTGATATATGAAAGCGCCATACGAGCTAAAATAAGCATGTGAGGTCTTCGTAAAATATGTTTTCAAGGCAGTTTTGAAATCCAATATATTGGCAACCGCGTGAGGTGTCGTTCGTAAGCGCAGCGGAGCCACCATCTTTCCCAGCTTTCCCAACACTCATTTGAACAATGTTAGCGTATATATGTAACGTTTATTGATCATACTCAAGATTGCAGTTTTAATCAGCACAATAAAATATATGTAACGTTTATTAATCATACTCAAGATTGCAGTTTTAATCAGCACAATAAAACAAAATTTTGTTGCCTATATTAGTGAAAGTATGAAACTTATTCCCGGGGTCATGGTTTGAACTGAAATTAATTTTACCTTGTAATCGGTGGTTTTATCCTTACTGCCATCACAACTGAAACTCCACAGTGCTTATTTGATTGTAATTATAAATGTTTTAGTCTTAATTCTCTCAAAAAGGCAATTGAACTACGTTGCGGTTCCTGGTTCCTAAGCGCTCACAACACAAACACAATTGCGGGCAGCACGAGTACATGGTTTATGAGGTGCAAAGCATTATTCCCTTAATTGTTTACTTTACTCATTATTTAGTTTACTTTATTACTTCAAAATGTTTATTTAATTCATGTCTATTATCCCTTTTTTGCAACCAAATTAACCCTGAAAAATTACAGATTACATATATTTCGAAAGTAGATACGAGCAGACGGCAAAAGGACTCAGCGTTGCCAATGTAGTGGAGCTTCACAACATGCGCCGATGCATTTACAAACTTTCCATGAATTCTAGTTGTCATAGTAATGCAGTAATGATAAAATTGCCCTAATATGTATATATACTACAAATAGATACGCTAATTTCACTTATTTCCCTGGTTTTGTGTAAGTCTTATGCCCAATCTGGAGGTTAACCACATACCAATTGGCAACACTGATAAACAATAGAAGAGTGCGAAGAACGCCGTAGGTACCGTTCACACCAAAGCTGTTGATATATGAGTCGGGAATCTAGCTACTTTTTTACCAATGAATATTTTCAAATTAATAATCATGAATATGTAAAAAATTTATGCAATTCATGACCTTATACTGTCGTTTAACTATTTACTTAAATAATTATCTAGTGCATGCTTCTTCTTCTACCGAAAATCGTAGTTCCCTTGGATAAGTCGTGGGTCGAAATCATTGTTTACGATCTTCGTGAAGAAAGTGCCCCAGCATCTATGGGTACAAGTGGTGTGCGGATTTAGCACATGGAATGGCAAGGTTATTGACACATGCGACTCCGCAAACATCGAGATGGCGTCAATCTACGAAATATTCGTAGTTGTAAGTAAAAAATTTCGAAAGCATCATGGTGGTAGTGTGCACTGCATAGAGCCAGACTTTTCATTAACCTCTGTTTGATCTTAAAATATGACTTTAATTTCTAACTTTGGAGAAAATACTTGCTTCAAGAGGAGAGTAGGTCTCGAGTTCCTGCTCTCTTCACCAACAACTCGTGACTGATGCCCATCTCCGGTATCAGGATGTGTTAAAGTACTTTTTCTGAGGGTGGCTTCACACGCGGTGGAAACTTGATTCGCTAGTCCAGTCGGTTGTTTCCCCTATAAACGAACGGTGGGTTTTAATTAAATAAGGACTTTTATTTTTAACATTGCGTGCAAATAAAAAGACATCCGACTTTGCGAGTACGAATGAAAGGTATTTTAATTTCTTACTTGTGAATTGCATGTGTAAGTTGATATTCGAGATAGCTTGTAATGTTTTGTCTGTGATACTGTCTGGGGAGGTGAAGGCAACATGCTCTACAGTATTCTATTGGCCGGAAGTAGAAGAAGAGAAATTTCAGTCATTGCATGGTGTGATGGATGGCAGTGAGATTTTGGCTTTCTTTTCCCGAATACACTGCATCCAGGTAATTATAACAGCTTGGGGGGCATTTGGGATAGCCCAGACATAGATATACATATTTTTTTAATGTAATGCATGGAACGATACCTAGAATGAGTAAATAAAGGTTAAAGTAGAGAAGTAATTTTGACTGAAAGGATTAAATGTGTGGTGAAAGGGAGGCTGTAAACTGGAGAATCAGTAGTATAGGTCTATAGTTTCAGTGGTCCGTGCTTCGTGTTCTATCGGGAAGCAATATTGAGGGTTAATTTTCAGTGTAAGGTAGATTTTACTTTGATATCATATTGAAGTTATTTTATATGCATGCGACGGAACTGTAGTACATAGAATGAAGGTTGGATGGTAAGAAAATAACTTGGAGTAGCTTGTTGGTGCTTAATAATTGATCCATAACTTTTTGTCCTTTTTACCGTCTTGCGTAAGACGTCAGACCGGATTTTGATAAATACTCTTACGAATAAGTCTGATATTAACTAATTTTCTTTTCACAACAGTTCATCAGTGTTAACCACGATTAGCTGGCATTGTCTCTTGTAAGAATTGACATATTATCCTACTTGGCTGTTAATCTTGTTCGTTGGCGCGAGTCCGCCTTTCGGTTCATGTATTTCGTTACATTTACACAATTTAATTTTGTGTTTAAATTGTGAACCCCAATTTTGTCACAAAACTAAACTTTGTAAAGTTAACGGACATTTTACAAGAGTAAACCAATTTGAAAACAATTGATATCGAGGTCCCAAATACACACAAGGACAAGACAGGGAAGTTAAAAAAAAAAAAATGGAAAAAATCCCGGAACCTCAGTCTCCAGGATCCCGTCAGTCTATAAAAGTTTCAAAAAAAGAAAAGAAAAACTTATTTGTGCAACATTTCGCCAATTCTAATATCGATATTGACATGAAATACAAAATTTCATATGTCCAAAATCGCATTCACCGCTGAAATCTATGTAGGGATATTTATCAAATCGCATTTCAAAGTGGGATAAAGGCAATTATCCCTATGTTTGCATCAGTAAATTATTATCGCTACGACCGGTTTGCGTGACGTCACAATATCACAAGCGCAAATGAGTTCCAAAGTCGTCGCTGGAGCGGGACTACCTTCCCGTTACTATATCGAGCATTGAACCTGCCTAGCCTATAAGTGTTGCCTATGCACCACGCATTATATTGTTTTAAGACCTGTTTTGGGATATAGAAATCTGTTTATACGAACGTTTGATGATGATGTGTTAAAAAGCATTGACTTTAAAGCCAAATTTAAAGAGAAGCGTCTTTCAAACGGTCGGTTAAATTTATCTCTGCTTCCATTTCTCTCTATTGTTCTTCCTCCTCCTCCTCTCCCGCCTCGCTCTCTCTCCCTCTCCGCTTCCCCCCACGACACGTAAAACGAGTTCTCTACGACTCTGAATGAAACTGCTGACAGAAGGCTAATCTCAACATTATTGGAACGAATTGTCGCCCGATCATAACTGGATTTTCTTCGCTGCTCAATATTCTGTTATTATCGGGGATAGACGAGTCTTCTGAAAGGACTTGTACCGGATTTTCCTACAAGATTTTGGGTTGTTTTCGGGAACAATTTTAAGGGATGCAGTATTCAGTTCTTTATATAATCCCTCCTTGCCTGGATCGGGGATTGAACGCTGGTTATTCAGTTATCAGGCTAAACTTGATATTATCATTTATGCTGATACAGATATTGTTTATTTTGTTTTGACTTTTTGTTTCTAATATAATCTCCATTAGTCTTTCATTCGCTTGTTATTTTAAGGAAGAAGTAACACACGATTAAAATTTAATAATCATCATACTATAATGGGCGTAATGTCTGTCTGTCTGTCTGTCATTCAATCACGGCCAAACGGCTGGTCAGATGGGCATGAAACTTGGCAGGGTTATGGTGAGGACCCCTAAGATGGTTTGTAATGAGGTTTCATCCAACCTAACCCCTCCTTTGTAGGGGGTGGGGTGAGAAGGGATTCCCTGAAACGGAGCAGTTTCTGGCTGTGAAACGAGGCTGGTTATTCCCGTAGACTTAGTTACTTTGCGAATTTTCATACATAATTTCTGTACAACTTCCCTGGAGAAAGTTGCGAATATTTCAGCTCAGACACAATAGAAGATGAAAATTATCATCAATATCCGCAAGATTTTTTGAATAACTTAAATCCATCGGGACTGCTAGTGCACAAAATAACGTTGAAGAAGTACTGCCCGGTAATGTTGCTTCGGAATTCTGATCCTGCCAATGGACATTGCAACGGAACGAGGTACACCGTTACGGAGCTAAACTCCCACGTCATCGAAGCAGTGATAGCAACGGGCCCTCACACTGGCAAATGTCTGTTCATCCCCCGTATTCCTCTGATGCCTTCGGATAACCACTATCCGTTCCAGTTACGGCGCAGGCAGTTTCCCATCAACCTAGCCTTCTCATTCACTGCAAACAAGTCGCAGGGCCAGACTTTGGATCGCGTTGGTGTGTTTCTGCCGTCACCCATGTTCACACATGGCCAACTGTATGTGGCGATGAGCAGAGCAACTGACTCTGCCAACTTGAAATTAAGTTGTGGACAAACTGATAATATTGTGTACAAAGAGGTTCTGTAGTAGGTATGTATAAAAATCACCCTTATTTTAATATTGCTGAACAAATAGTACATATAAATTTTTCACTTCTGCATCCGTATTTTATCACCCATCGTAGATGGGTAAGTTTGCTAGTATATCTAATAATAGAGTTAATAAGAATATTTTAGAGGGTGAAAATGAAGAAAATTTCGTTGCTTTGAACAAAACGGTTTCATTGGAAGATGGAAAAATTGTGTCTAATCGGGGTTCATAAAATAAATGTTTGTTAGAACATTCATGAATTTGTATCCACTGTACCATCAAATTGCCCTTCTGAATAGGTGAAACCTAACCTAACCTAACCTAGGTCTATTTTTTAAAATTTCATTTAAACGATCAAATAGTTAACCCACTTCTTTACCCATGGTCTGGAATCACTGCTGGATCGAGGCACCATCACGCTCTGTCGCCTGGAACATGGGCCTGAAATGGAGGAACGGGTTTTGGAATTCCCTGGAAGAGCCTCTTGGTGCATTCGAGTGGGGAAAGGCCTTGACTTCACTCCAATTAGGGAAAGACTGCAATGCTTGCTTTGTGAAGGCAAAGTTAATTTGATAAAGTTTTAAGAAGGAAACGCAGTGCTTATTTGATAAAGCATTTTATGAAGGAAAGCTAATTTGATCAAATACTCAGTTATCAGAAGTAATGAGTGGTGTACAATATTTTGTGTGTTTACCTAAATCCACTCTTAGTAATGACATACGAAACCTTTATAGACTCCCATATTACCTATTACCGTGTTTATCGTTATCTTGTGTAATCTATAATATTATTTTATGAGAAGCGAATTTCATTAGAGAAGTGCTCATTTCGTGGTACAGTAGCACTTGCAACAAACAGCAAACGTAAACGTGTTTGGTTTAAACTTGCTTGGTTTATTTTAGATTCAGCTTCTAACTCATTTTGGCCATGAAACATATTTAAACACCGGAATATTTGCCGAGGAATATCCAGAACATCCTGCATTCATGCAGTTTTTAAAGTTATTTTTATCCAAACATTTGTTCATTTTTGCACTTGTGACCAAGTGATTATTTAAACAGGCTTGTCATAATTGACATGAGTGGGTCTTCTTGATCAAGATATGATTTTTATTATTTATTTTTATGTTTTGGTTGATTTTCCTCAACTCGTAAACAATAATCTGGTTCATATGAGGGTTTACTGTTGAGTTCATTCTGAATTCCTGTTTAGCATTCGTGAGTTGCAAGATTCTGACTAAACATGGAACATCTCGGTTTTTGTTTTTGTGTCCAAATTTTAATGTTTTATGTAGCGGTTGGCTTTTGTGGACATAGTGTATACATAGTTTATCTCTCTCTCTCTCTCTCTCCCTCTCTCTCTCTCCCCTGGATGACGGCGTCTAATTTTAGATGTTTATGGCTAAGCATAATGAATAGGATGAGAGATTGGCAGGCTCATACTGGCTACAGGACCACACAAAACGCAGTGTGCATCGGGCCTCATTACTGAGAGGTAACGCTGGACTTTCTCTCCGTTTGCTTACGTTTGTGTTTGTATTTTGTTGCATATTATGTGGAATGCACCTTTGAGGCAGACAATTTTTGGAAAAGTGGGGGAGGGGGAAGCATGCTGACATATGATAAAAGGGTGCAAAGGCCAAAAAAGGTTGAGATCCACTGCCTTAGAAGAGACAACCAATCAACGTTGTCCTTACATGACGTATAGACAACGAGGTGGCTCTCCACGAAACACTACAACCAATTATTATTATGAATGAATAGGAGAGGAGATGGAGATGAATGAATATCAAACCTTTCTCGAAGGACACCTGGGGTTTCCACTGTAACCGATCGCATTCTGTACCAGACTGCAAAATTCTAGATCTAGATTTAGTATTTCTCCCATAACCATAAATATTCCCTTGAATCTTCCACGCTGAGTTATATTAAGTGAACTTCAGTACCGTCTCGAGTCTAATCCGGCGAACGGACCTCGATGGAATAGAATGTCGAGATGAATGGCCTTCCATGCTCTGATTTCCCCGTGGCCTCCTAATCCCCCCACCTCTCTCTCTCTCTCTCTCTCTCTCTCTCTCTCTCTCTCTCTCTCTCCAAGGTTATACTAGATGAAGGGAGCATTGGCTCTCATCTTTGTTTTCTCCCTGTAGCCTCTGGGATTTAAACGACAAAGAAAATGAGAAAAATTAAACTTTGAAACAGACCGTTTTCTATTGACTAATCTCCGTGATATGTTAACCAAGAGTTCGTTGGTTTATTATTATTATTATTATTATTATCATTATTATTATTATTATTATTATTATAGGTGTAGATTTAGTATGGTCAATTACATTAGAGGTCGATTCCAGGGCGTTGTGACTTTGTTGAATAACATTGTTTCCACAAAGATTAAGTTAAAATTCTCTCTCTCAAATTATTTTCAAAGATAGATCTCTATAGAGATTTTTTTAACTGTATTTGTACCCATAGATAACTATTTATTTCTCCAATAATAATAATAATAATAATAATAATAAGAATAAGAATAATAATAATAATAATAATAATAATAATAATAATAATAATAATAATAAAAGAGAATGAAAAAACAAGATTGATAATCGATAAGGGAAGTGTAATGAAAAAAAGTATTAATTGTTTATTAAACTTATTGTAGACGTAATTGTTGTTTCATGAAAGGAAAGTGGTTCCAACTCCCAACTATTATCGCATTTATGCTAGTCACTGTTTCAGTAAACTTTTTTTTTTTATATGAAAACAACATTGATCATAATCAGGGGCATTGCAGTTTAATTAATAATATGGATCGAACGGAAAGTTGGTTATGGACCCAACTTCTGTCTGACTTTAGTTGATACCGAAAGGACACAGATGAAACAACTTCCGGTCACTCTAACGACCATTGGGGACCTTCCTCTCCTTTTGCCTCGCTTCTCCGTCCCCCTGGGCCTCTGGGGGTGCCCATGGGGCGAGAATAGAAGACGAAGGGAATTATGGAAAGTTTGGAGAAGACTCCTGATTCATGGAGTATCTAGCTCCAACCTGCTGAGCTTCAGTCGCAGTCAGTGCATTGTTGCTTGATCATAAATACCACTGACTTATACAAAGTTGTTAAGTGGCACCCATTCTAATCTGACGAGCGCCGTTGTCAGAAGCCAAGAAGATTTGGTGGTACAAAAATAGTTGGAAGGACTAGAAAGGGATTTTTCTTTGGCCTTAAATGTTTTTGAGCCACGTTTTGGCCTCAAAGTAATGATGGTATCTCTCTCTCTCTATTTATAGTCGGTGATATCTCTGAACTTTAAATTAAATTCATTTGCACATCAGATTTGTAGAAAATACATAAAAAGACATTTTTGAAGACGAAGGCAGCAGGCACAAATGAAATCATTGTATATCATCATCACGCGACCACAGAGGTGCAGACACTTCCTGTGATTTTTCGAAAGAAAATGAAAGAAGTTTTCCAAAGCTGATGTTCTCTTGATCTCACGCTTTCTCGCCCTTTCTAAATAGCGACAAGTGGCTCTGATAGCAGTCTCCAGGTACACTGATCTCTCTCTCTCTCTCTCTCTCTCTCTTCTCTTTCTCAGGGGATCGTGTGCAATGACCCTTTGAGAAGCAATGCTTATCTCCAGTTGTTCAAGTCTTTGAAAGACCCTCTCGCTTGCTTCAAAGGACAAGGACGGGGCACATCTCTCTCTCTCTCTCCTTCCCAACTGAAGCGTGAAAAGATTCTCCAGAGGTGTTGTCGCTCTGGGTGTCGTGGCCAAGTATTCGATTCTTCCACTGAAGGAAACGTCGATTCAGGAATCCATAGTAATTGCCAGGGGAAGGGGAGAAGCAGAAGGGGAAGCGATGGGAAGGGGTAAGGAGAGGAGAAAAGAATCAAGGGGGAAGGGAAGGGGATTACTAAAGGGGAAAACCCAACCATGGAATAGATGGGGAAGCGGGAAATTAAAAGTTATCTCAGAGGCAAAGCGATTAAGGAGGTAAAATCAAGCTGAATAATTATAATGGTAACAATAAAGAGAGATGGATGGAGAGAGAAAGATAGAGAGTTTTTATTCTATTCTGAGTAAAATATTTATAAAAAAAAATAAATTTAAACTTCTTTCTCCCGCCCCCCTCCCCCGCCCCACAATTGCCTTCCAGAATGGAAGATTGAGCGGCTGATGCAAAGAAGAATGTGAGAGTTGAAGTATCTGAGAAATGGATGACTGAGTGGAAAGCTGACAATCTCTAATAAATAGAAGTGAATAGAGTCGAGGAGGGAGATTAAATAAAGCTTAGGAACAACCTTTGAAATGGGAGAAGCGAATAGGTTAAGACATGTCAATTAGTGCACTTTTTGGCAAAATCTGGTGTTATATTGGTCTGATTTCAGTTTTTTTTTTAGTGTCAATTTTATTTAATTTGACATTTACATTCAAGACATTTTCATTTGCCTTTTGCTTGAAATGGCATGAATACTTATCAAATAGATCTCTGTCTGTCTCATTAATGCACACAAATACACGCACAGACTCACAGGCTCAGCTGTCAACTTGTGGCCTTTGCAATATGATTTCCTGTCGTTTTCAACCTTTTTCATTTCCGTTTTTTTTTTCCTTTCAGCTCTTGTTCACCTTTTTCATTTTACCTTACTTCAAGCAATTTTCGTTCTTTGGGTTCCGTTTTGTTAATATTTCTTCCAGTGGTTTGAAAGACATTTATAGTATTTATTATGAAAAGGATAAAACAGTTGCAGGGAAAATATCCAAAAGGGTCAAGGGTTGTCTGTTGAGAGAGAGAGAGAGAGAGAGAGAGATTGATTTATGGTCACTAAAACTGGTGTCAGTAATTCTAGGTCATTGACGCAGAGGAAAGGAGGTAGAGAGAGAATTGGAAACTTGACTCTCACTCCTTGCATCTTATGCATCTCATCCATACCGACCTATCTCCCCCCCTGCCCCCAATTCCATACCCTGGCTGGTTACCCACATTTCTGCAGCCTACGAGGTTTAGGCCTATCCCCTCTGCAGTATTGAGGTCGTGTAGTTTTTTTTTTTATGAATGTCTGACCACTCACTACATGATGTAGTCAGTCCTGTTTTTTTTTTTTTTTTTTTTTTTTTTTTTTTTTTTTTTAATCTTCGTATTATTTTTGTTCTCAGTCGGAACTTTTTTAAACATTAGTTGAGTTATGTTAAAATCTATCTTTGTATGTGCCCTTTTATTCTCTCTCTCTCTCTCTCTCCATTGCAAAGGTCGTTCCTAATGCACGGTCGCTCCTACGCAGGTAGGAAGAAGGAAAACAAACGTCCTTCCCATGTCTTCAGAAGAAGGAGGATGATGAGGAAGAAAGCTCTTGTCGCTGTGCAAAGCTTCCCGCAAGAGGGCCTTGACAAGATCCTCTCTCGTTCTGTACCTATGCGTCTCTCTCGAGGCTTCTCTGTGTTCGATGTCTAACATAGAGAATCGGGGGTTCCGCAGGATGATTGTGAGATCCATTAAACTTTAGAGGTAGAATTCCAGTTGCTTTTGCTCAATTTTAGTTGTTCTCTGTGAATTCCAGTGCTTGATACTTTGATCAGTGAGTTGTCATGTTAAAAGGAGGATGTTTGTGTGAATTAAGGTTTAGAATATCAGTAAAGTGACGTAATAACCTTTATCCTTTCAATCCAGAATAGATGAATAATGTAGCCCATAGATTTCATGGAAGGTAGTTGACCTGAGTTTATAACAAAGGGCGTGATCCCAGTTAAGTGGAATACAGGCCCTTTGTCCAGTTATCATATTCGGGCCAGGTACTTGGGACCCCACCCATAGATTCTCTCTCTCTCTCTCTCTCTCTCTCTCCAATAGATATTTCCTCACTTAAGAGGTTCATCCATCACCTTCTTCTTTTCATTCTTGAAGAAGGCAAAGAAACAAAAGAGGAACTTTCTTATCGCTGTGTGATTTTTATCCTGACGAAAGATTCAGACGAGAGTTTTTATCTCACCTCCTTCGTCAGGAATTCTTCTTCTTCTTCTTCATTGAATTCTTATCTTCTTCCTTCACAAGCTTTCCTCCTGAATGGAGGTCTGGAATTTATGAATACCCTGGGAGTGCTTCTGGAATTTAGGGAACAAAAATTATAATGAGATGCCCAACGATGAGATTAGATTGAAAGGGACACTTGGCAGATATTTTCTCAGAAAACTGCTTTGTTTTGATAATGCATTTTGTTTTTAAAGAAATTGACAAGAGCTGTGTTCTCGTATGATCACTGTGATTATAATATATAGATTTACTAAATTGAGAGAGAGAGAGAGAGAGTGTTGGGGTCCATTAAGTTAAGGTTAACGTTACTGTACCATCTGTTCAAGAGACAGCCCAATAAACAAATTTTTATTAGATTTAAACTTTTTATTGAAGGCAATCTATTCTGTGTTTGGGTGGCAACAGCGTTTAATGAAAAATAAATAAAAGTTAGAATTAAAGATAAAATAAAACATTTGTTACCATGAAGATTAAAAAATGTGAAATTAAATATAAGCTTCTTGTTTAAGGCAAATTAGTGTTTGATTGACAACAACGTAAAAATAAAAATAAGAATAAAAATAGAAATAGAAAACTTATTTCCATGAAGATATCTGGGCTTCCAGGAATGGGGAGGGAGCTGAGGTGATGGTTAGATGGTGCCTTTGTCCACACACACACACACACACACACACACACACACACACACACACAGAATTTAGATCCAGAAAGAAGGATTAGAAGCTCGTCCCCGGATTCTTTCCTCGAGATTCAAATCTCATTTTCGAAGTTGATTTTTGGTGTCGCTCCTCTCGGCTGACTTCCTCCAGACCCGATTTGCTCTCCCCAGCAGGAGAGAGAGAGAGAGCTTGTCAACAAAAAATCTAATTTTTGAGAGAAAGAGAGAGATAGAGAACTTTCTCCTTTTCTGCATACAATCAAATTCTTTAGTTTCGTACTGAGACTAGTTTCAAAGCCCTTAAATATATAAAGTAATTAACAGATGATAAAGGTTATATTGTATCGTATTGAATTATAAATTTTAATTAGTCTTAGTGTATAAATGTAATATATAATAATTTCATTTTAATCAGTCTTTCCGGAGGTAAAGAGACTAAAGTTTATAATGAGCATTTAAACGGTTAAATACTGAAGAAGGCTGACGGAGAATTTGGCGGGGTGGTCGGAGTTGCCGTTTCTCCCTGGCAGCCTGGCTACTTGATGGGGTTGATGGCTGCATGTGTGCGTAGCCCTAAAGCCTGTTCACACTATGCCAGTAATTTAGTCAAGTGGCGAGTAGTTTAGTTACTACTTTCTTACTAAACTGATCAATTTCGTTCACACAACCAGTTAAGTAGAGTACATTAGTGTGTAAGGCATCGCAAGATGAACAGGCAACGCAGCAAAGCTAAAAGGCTAATAAAAGATATTGCAATAGCTATTTTAGAGGAAGTGAAGGAAGAAATAAGTGTGTCAAAAAGAAAAAGATTATGGGAACGAAAATGGATTCAGAAAAGAAATCAACAAGGAGCTACTAATTCACTTCTCAAGGAATTAGAAGTAGAAGATCCTAGAGAATACTACTCAACATTCACAATGAGTCAAGAATGTTTTAACTTTCTGTTGGTGAAAGTGCAATCACAAATTCAACGAAATGATACCCATTGATTTGTTTATTTTTATACTGTGGACATTTAACATTCCACAAGCTCTCATGTTGTAAATATTTTGAAATAAATTTTAGTGTTGTCTCTTCATTCCATCGCAGTGCCATTTCTGCGGCAATCTACAACTCATGAACTCCACTAAATTACTAAATTCAACACGTGTTCTCACTGGTTTAGTGGACGAATGACAAGTGGGCGGAGCTACTACTTGACCGTAAAAATAGAACATTTTGGATCGACTAAACACTAAATCAGTAAATTGCTTACTAAACTACTTGACTAAACTGTTTGGTGTTCAGACACGTTTAGTAGCTAAATTACTCGCCACTTGACTAAATTACTGGCATAGTGTGAACCAGGCTTAAGAGAGGGTGGGTGGTGGCTTGGTCTTGTCTTGAGTGTCCAAATAACTTCGTCTAATTGTCACAAAATGCGGCTCCGATTCGCGGTTTATTCATCGTCCTCAAATTCCGGCGTTTGTTTCAGTAGAATCCGAATGCTGTGCTTCTGTTCACTATTGTCAAGTGATTGAAAAATTCAGTGGTTTTTAATTTGGCGTCATCTACGACGTTCCCCAGGGCCTGGAATAAGGTGAGAGTTCCATACCATACTTCCAGCAGCAGATGCATTTTCCAGATTTTAACTAATATGTAATATCATATTATAAGAACGTTAAGTGTCAATAGATCTACTACGGGTTTCACAGACAGTGCAAGCACGTTTTTTGGCAATAACTCTGTAACGAACACTCGTACCAGTACGAGATTTTGCTACAGTGTATTACACCCAGTCCCGTAATTTATGAGAGTATCATGAATCACTAATTGTAAAGAATAAAGACACTTGTCCCTTTACCAAGGGGCAAAACCTCCATTAGCCTGATATGGATACGAACCCAACAGTAAAAAGCTCCGCCTACCCTCTCCCCCACCTCCACCGCCAACCCCTCCTCCTTCCTTCCCTCACCTTCCATTGTCTCTCTGAAAGTTGTTTCAGTTAAAACTTATTTTGTATGATTTTTTCTATCTATCTATCTATATCTATCTATCTATCTAATAATATACATTGTTGTATATATCTAACGATCCACTCGGTATTTAGCTACTATTTGACTGATTTATTTATGCATTGATCTGCTTATCTCTCTCTCTCTCTCTCTCTCTCTCTCTCTCTCTCTCTCTCTCTCTCTCTCTCTCTGAAAGGTAATTCAGTTAAACATATTCTGCACGATTTTTTTTCTATCTACCTATCTAATAATAGTTTACATTGGTGTATATATCTAATGATTCACTCGGTTGTTAGCTGCCAGCTGACTTATATGTTTATGCATTGATCCGCTCCTCTCTCTCTCTCTCTCTCTCTCTCTCTCTCTCTCTCTCTCTCTCTCTCTCTCTCTCTCTCTTTGTCTATGTGTCTGTCTGTGAGTCTTTTCAAATGTGGGCAGTGACGCACGCATCCGTACCTATGGTAAAAGGGAAAGGTTGTGTAAGGTAAGTTGTGTGAGGTACTGCTCAAAACAGAGGTTTAACCTTTTATTCCTTTTGCCACCATTCCCCTGAAAGCTAAAATGTTTGCCAAATAGTAATTTATATAATAAATCTTAATATATTGTATTTGATCAATGTGCAATTGTACACCACCACACTGTATATCATGGCGTATTTAGTTATGAGCATGGATCATAGATATTCATAAGAAATAAAAAAACAAAAATACTATTTTACCCGATATCATAGAAATTTTTCCACCCCCTCCACCCCCACCCCTTACCATGATAACTTGGGACGCCCCCTAGGGACTGAATTGAATTTATTTGAATATCGGATTTATGCTTGCTCCAAGCACTGTGACACTCATTTATTGACGAACTTTAACGGTTCATTGTTTGATAATTATATTCTCATCTTCACATGGATTCGAAGTCACCATATAGAAAATGGGATTTCTCTAGACTTGTATTGACTTATTGATAGACTATGAAAAGTGACAGAAAGAGATAAGAGGGCGTACTTTTATTTAAATATGATTTTCGGGAAAGGTAATCGTAGCTTACCGATTTTTGAGGATGTTCTTTGACTCATTTTTTCCAGCGCCTCAGCGGCGTGGTTACTATGGTATTAGCGTCCCACCTCAATGGTCGCGGGTGCGATTCTCGGCCATTCCATTGAGGAGTGAGAGATGTGTATTTCTGGTGACAGAAGTTCACTCTCGACGTGGTTCGGAAGTCACGTAAAGCCGTTGGTCCCGTTGCTAAATAACCACTGGTTCCATGCAACGTAACAACACCATACAAACAAACAAAAAATTAACTCATTTTATTCCATTTTCATGTTAGCTATTTTGGGAAATAAAAATTATATTTTTGTAATAGCGAGAGTTTGAATGTGCTTAGAGTTTGATATTTGATTTACAGCTAGCTCCAGAGGTGACACTTATAGGGAACAATGGAAGGTAGGTTACGTTTCCTAGTTAGGAGTTCTCTCCAATTATTTAAACGGGCGTCATTTTGACCCTCGTAAGATATATATATGTATAAGTATATATATATATATATATATATATATATATATATTATATATAATATTATTATATATATATATATATAGATATATAAATTTATATATATATATATATGTATGTATATATTATAATATATATATATATATATATTCTATATATATATATATATATAAAATACACATTCATGAATGCATAATGAAGGCTTTAACTCTAATGAATGTCTGGTAGAAACGCGTAACTTATATTTGTAACGTAGAGTAACTATAACCAGTTACCTATTCACACCAATCTGAAGGCAATTGGCGGCTTCTTCATGGCTAAAAAAGTTGAAAAGTTGCGTGACGTGACAAACGAATTTCTGCAATCATGCCAATAGTTAAGTTCCGTGGTGGCCATCTCTTCTTCACCTTTGTAATACAAGTACTATAAGCTGATACCCAGAGTCCTAAAGGATTACGAAGAAGGTAACCAACTACAAGTATAATAGTCGCTTAACATAAATCATAGTGTCTATCGTTTTACTGCTCCACCATACATTCAGATATCTCTCACTCTAATAACCATTTACAGTAGGTACCAGTACCCCAGAGAGAGATAGAGAGAAATGAGCGGATCAATGCATAAATAAATCAGTCTACTGACAGCTAACAACCGACTGGATCGTTAGATACGTGCCACAATGAATATTATAAGATAGATAGATAGATAGAAAAAATCATACAAAATAAGTTTTAACTGAAACAACTTTCAGAGAGAGACAATGGAAGGTGAGGGAAGGAAGAAGGAGGCGTTGGCGGTGGAGGTGGGGGAAAGGGTAGGCGGAGCTTTTTACTGTTGAGTTCGTATCCATTTCTGGCTAATGGAGTTTTTGCCCCTTGGTACAGGGACAAGTGTCTTTATTCTTTACAATTAGTGATTCATGATAATCTCATAAATTACGGCACTGGGTGTAATACACTGTAGCAAAATCTCGTACTGATACGAGTGTTCGTTACAGAGTTATTGCCAAAAAACGTGCTTGCACTGTCTGTGAAACCCATAGTAGGTAGCTACTTGTATATTATTGTATAGCTGTTGGTTCATAGCCCAAGCTATTGCCATTTCTTAGGGTAGGCAAGGCCATTTCTGATGCTAAACTACTAGGCGTTATTCCCAGTATTAAAGTCCCACAGCTTTCCAGTAGAAGTTTGGACGACCTATAATGAAAGGCTTGACTGAGTATGACACCATATTTAAACGCTAACATAAATTAATGAGTATATTTGTAGTGTCCGCGTCACGAACTAGTTCCTCCCTGGAGTTGTATGTTGGTGCTTAAAAATTTACCCCTAACACTCTCCCTCTTCCTTTCAACTTCATTCGAAAGACTTAATACCGGGTTTTGATATATAAATTTGAATAGGTATGTGATCATCTATCGCAATTCTATACTATTACTTTGGTAGGTGAAGCCCCTTAACACCTGTGAGGGCCGAAGGGTCCTCCGCATCAGGAGCTTGTTCTTGGCCCGGCAGTTGCATATTGGGATTTAATAATTTCCTTTCTTTCTCTTTTTGAACTTAATGAGAAAGTCTAAATACTAGAATTTGATATATAAACTCTTCAATATGTCTTATTAACCGATGTCTGCTTAACATAAGTTGATTAACGTCATCTACGATCAGGATCTGGGTCGGCCAGACAGGGAAAAAAAGATGAATCTCCCCGAGTCAACGCGTCAAGTAACATGGCCCATGATTTACAGGTTGCATAAAGTTAAAGTTAAGTATATCTTAGTTTTACCAGACCACTGAGCTGATTAACAGCCCTCCTAGGGCTGGCCCGAGGGATTAGATATATTTACGTGACTAGGAACCAATTGGTTACCTAGCAACGGGACCTATAGCTTATTGTGGGATCCGAACCACATTGTCTCGAGAAATGAATTTCTATCACCAGAAATAAATTCCTCTGGTTCCGCGTTGGCCGAGCCGAGAATCGAACTTCGGACCGCCAGATTGATAGCCGAGGGCGAAAGGCACTCGGCCTACGTGGAGCATAGAAAGGAGAGTTAATTATTTAGTGCTATTGTAAATATATATATATATAATATATATATATATAATATATATATATATATATAATATATATATATATGTGTGTGTGTGTGTGTATGTATGTATGTATGTATGAATTTAGGTTACTTGAGGACAAATTTCTTTTCATTTATTGAATGCCTGAGGTATTCTGAGCAACCTTCATAATAGTTGACGTAAAGATATTTTTAATACAATAGCTTACCTTGCTAATGATAAAAATTTATGCGACAGTTGTGACATAAGAGGCTGTTTTTAAGGAAAATAACTGACACTGATGACTAATGAGGTTACTCGTAGAAGAAAGTTATAAAAAAACTGAAACTATAATGCAAAGCCAGTAGTGGGTTGTGACAGCGATGACGCCGGGTCCAGTCTACAATCAACTGGTATTGTCTCTTATGAGAATTGACAGAGCCCAAGAATTATACTTCTTTTCTTTGGCTATTGATCGTATCACTTTGGTAAAGTAAATTATCATTATTTAATGTTAATTTTGTCGTTCATTACTGTTAAATGTTATGATCTGATAATCAACAACAGAAGCTCAGGATAATTTCTTCAGTATTTAGGAATCAAAGTTATCCTTATTTATAGCAGATAGGTTACTGGTGCTGAAGTTGCTGCATTTGTTATCATTGTTATTATTTTTAGTAGTAGTAGTAGTAGGATTACGAGTGTCAATATCGTTACAATTATTGGCTTAGACTCCACTGTATCTGAATAGTGTCCGTGCATTATTGTAATATAGTCTACTTATTTATACTTGTCTGCAGCTGCCGTTTAATGCTTAAAATTCTCTCTCTCTCTCTCTCTCTCTCTTATATTTCAGGTCATTAAATAGTAATTTCCTCTGCATAGCAGTAGTTGAAAATTTAAACCATTGCATAACAGAATTCTCGACTCAACCGATGCTCTCTCCTCTCTCTCTCTCTCTCTCTCTCTCTCTCTCTCTCTCTCTCTCTCTCAGAGAATATTTGAGTCTGTTATTCTTGTTTTATTTGCCAGTGACATTTAGTTTATCAGTGTTCAAAGGTATGATATAAAATTATAAGGAGTCTCTCTCTCTCTCTCTCTCTCTCTCTCTCTCTCTCTCTCTCTCTCTCATAACGCAGAGATGTTTCATAAGAATGGAATGTCTTCAGGGGGGGAGTCTTTAGTCTCGTGTATCCTGCACAAACTCTTGCCTGAATTTAAAGGTGTGGTTGATTCCAAAGGAGGTGGAGGAGAAGGTGTTGGTGGCGGTGGTCGGAACAAACTCCCAAGAATGTTTTAACATTCGCAAACAGTCCCTTGAGTGTTTATGTCCCAGAAAGGGCGGAGGGATACACGGATGTATATTTGGCTGAGCATAGGCCTAAAGGATATGGGGAAAAAAAAAAGTGATAGAAGAATGGAAAGTGGGAAAGTAGTGAATATGGGCCTAAAGGAAATGGGAACAGAGATTGATAGAGAGTGATAGGAGTTATTTAGTAGAAAGTTGAATAATGGAGAACGGAAGTTAAGCCGTGTAATTTGGAGTCTAGAGTTTCAAATACCGTCGTTTTTTTTTTTTTAATTCCAAATATGGGTAGTGATATATATTCATTAATATTCCGCACTGTCATCACGTAGGGCTAATTGAATGTTCAGATTGTATTCATGGAGTGAATATTCTGTGAGTATCCGACTGAATATTTACCCGTTCACAATTTGTGGTCCGTTAAACTTGCATGGAACAAACAATTCCCTTTTAGTATATATAAAAATATTTAAGTTCAAGTTATTGGATAAAATTCATTCATACTTTGTTGCCTGTTATGTAGATTCATCAAATATAAAACTCATTCCGGTTTTAGGCTGTGGTTTCATATCAGATTTTATTTTTTATTAATTTTTATGTATAATATTGTTTTTAATTGATGGAAGTCTCCGTTTATCATTTATAAAAACGCGCTAATGATTTAATTAGCCGTTATTTTGTATGTGAAAATATTTGTTTCTTTTGTCATTTTATAAATTCATATTGGTATCTGGTGAGCGTCGTCCTTTGTTACGGGTTGCAGTCATATAAAGGGAGATATTTAAGTACCTAGGTAACCTCAGAAAGGTATTTTCTTTAAGGATTTTGTAGGGTTCCAGTATCGAAAGTAATATGATTACCTCCTCATGGTAAATAATAATTTTAGCACTCGAGGTAACTTCAGAGAGGTATTTTCTACATAAATGGATTGTGCTGGATTGCGGTCACATGAAGTAAGAAATTAAGTACCTCGTCGAGGCAAGTAAGAGATACATGTAAGCACTGACGGAAACCTCGGAGAGTTATTTCTGAATGGATTCTGCCACTCTCTGTCAAGGTCACTGAAATCTCTGTCAGACCAGTTCATTCGAATTGTCAACCTTTGCTCTAAGACTGAGTGAATCTTGTGCTTGCACGGGCTCTTGCTTCCAAGAGACGCCCCAGAATATAATTTAGGGGACTGTGATTTAGCTGAAAGGAGTGGCATTGCTGGACACAAATGCTACATTAAGTTAGTTGAAATTTTAACCCTTCAATCCTAAATTGAGTTTGTTTAGCGTTAGCACGGGCTCTTGCATACAAAGCAGACCTTTGGCCTAAATTTTATATTTCTTTTCTATCCTCTGTTGACTAATATTTGACTAATATCTTTTGAATTCATTGGTTTTTTGCATGAAATTTTTATAAGTAGTCTAGTAAAGTATTTTAGGCAGAGGTTATGGAAAACATATAAATTTAAGTATGTGTGTTTTATGTAGCTCTGTTTTGGAAAGCTTCAATTTTCTTCTTTCAAATTGTGGTTTTTTGCAAAGAAATGTTTGTAGTCTTGTAAAGTTTTTAGACAATAAATATATATACATGCTATGTGTATGTACTTTATAGATAGGTTTAGTTTGGAAAGTCTCGCGCTGATAACTTTAAAGTTCTCAGTGAATATATTTATTTATTTGTTCGTTTTTATAAGGATGCTAACAAGTATTACAGGATAAATCTTAGTCCTACATTAAACTAAAATGATAGTGTGTCATTTTTAATAATATTTATTTCCATTTATTCCAGGTTACGTCGTCATCAGGTGTTCGATTTAACTGTTAAAAAGGTAAAGGAACAAGTTTATAATATTCTCTTGAGTTTGTTTGCATTGACATTTATGTGTGCACGTAGATGTATGAAAGAATATGTGTATGTAAAATGTCTCTCTCTCTCTCTCTCTCTCTCTCTCTAAGCCTGTGAGAGGCCACCTCCTTTCTCCTCCCTAATCCTTAGAAGATCATCTCGTATATATTCCAAAGTCTCTCATTGTCAGAGAGAGAGAGAGAGAGAGAGAGAGAGAGAGAATGATTACCTGTCCACGGGGACAGACTAGAGATATATGGCATAAGGCCCAGAATGACGATGAATGGAGGAAATAGGCCTATATAGATGAACTGGGTGCGGTTTGAGCTTCAGGGATCCTTGATTGATTGGTGGAATGCACTTTCACATGAGTGGAAGGAATGCATGAGAAGAATGCATTTAGATAATGCATTAAATAAGGCTTCATTCTCCTTTTAGTTGATAACACCGGGTTATTAAATTTTTTTTATGATAGATTTCATTAAATGGGAGTATACTCTGTCTCCATGCTGTGTTATTACATAAGCATCATAACATCAGAATCCGCGCATTGAAACTTAGGTTCTTTGCAGCCTCCCTTCTATAAGCCCCCAGCTGCAACCCTTTTCATTCTTTTTGCTGTACCTCCGTTTATATTCTCTTTCTTCCATCTTACTTTCCTCCACCCTTTCCCGACAAATCAGCGACTCGCTGTAGTCCTATCCAGTGTTTCATACGATTATCCAGCATTTGCCTAAGGTTTGCACTTCATTGAGGTGGTTGACATGTTTACAACATGTCTGTGATATGTATGTGCAAAGTTGCCAACTTGTGTTTATGACAATTACTGAAATCAAAAGGAAATGGTCCTGTTGCTCTGGATATGAGGCATTTGGGTAAGCGTACCAATTAGTCGTTGACTCGTATTTATGTTTTTTGTGATGTGTTGGCGAGAAGTTTGCAACGTGTTTATAACATGTTTCAGTGCTGATACGCTCTCAATGATGTATGGATGTGCTAAGATTTGTGTTTATATTTGAACAGTTTGAGAGAGAGAGAGAGAGAGAGAGAGAGAGAGAGAGAGAACAAGACTAAGAAGAATATTGAATCACTCGTAATTCAAACGTTCGTTAAACTACATTTACCTTGAAAAACTCAAGATTATCACCCACCTCTTTATAGCCGCAACTATCCCCTCCCACCCCACCCCCCTTTACCTTCAGATCTCCAAAGTTCGTCCCTTTCGCCAAAGTTCCCATTTTGGGTTTTGAACGTTTCTGCTGAGAAAAAATATTGGTTTCAATTGAAGGAAGCTTCTCTGTCCCTGGGAGGTCTCGTGACGTCATGGACGTAAACAGTTCTAATCCAGATCAATGAATGGCAGAAGAGTGCCTACGTAATTGTTGCTTGCTAATTCTTCAATTAATTAGGATTTATCGTCATATAATGCAAAAATTGTATTGGCAGTTCATTAACACGAGCGCTTGTCAGCCAGTTAACGCGTGACGTCATCAGACATGGAAACCTGTCATTACAGGATTAGTCTGTTGCTGCTGGTGAGAGGATTAATGGGTAGGACGCGAATCCCGTGACTGAGATTTGTGCCTGAGAAGTGTTCGGATTTCATTTTGCCTTTCCATGAATCCCGAGGGGATTTATTTCCTGAAGCACAAGAATTTCTGTCGTATATATATATTCATTTCTGTTTTTAAATGACTGTCCTTATTTTCATAATCTTTATTTATTGCTGCTCATGTCCGCTGCTTTCTGTTTCTCTCTCTTTAGTAACCTCAAAATGCAGATTCACTAACTTATATGTTTTGTAGTGACGTCGACATGATATTCATTTTATATACATTTGCTTGCAGAAATGTCAAGCATCCAGATAATCATAATTATCATACTATCGAAGGCTTATAGTGACCGTTGAACAGTGGTCATAGGATTAGTTTTAACTCATCATTTTAATAACATATTCATTAGTTTAATTTTTTAATTATGCTCAGTTATGGGGTCATTTAGGGGACTGCGGAGAGAGAGAGAGAGAGAGAGAGAGAGAGAGAGAGAGAGAGAGAGAGAGAGAGAGCGTTCTCCAGCTCAATAGATATCAGAGGGAAACTGTTGAATTGCACCTCTTCACTGTTACACACAAAGAGTAACAACCCTTTCATAAGTGTGAGGGGAAGAAGCAATAACGGCTGTTAATGAGGGCCTTATGGCAGGCAGTCAGGGTCATCACTCTCTCTAATGAGCGCTCTTGAACATTCGAGCATCGCTGCATAAATGAGATAATTGCGATCATTACCTATAAAGCAACGGAAGGGAAATAGACAGATACGAGGGAAATGTGACAAGGCGGCTTCGAACACCTTCATATTTCAGATTTGTTTAGAACCTTAGGTGAATGAATTTCTGATCTAGGTATTTGTTTAAAAATGTAATCTCAGATACAGATAATTAGATAAGAATTTTACGAGAGAGAGAGAGAGAATATTCGGACGTGTTCCACCCCTTCCCATCCTGCTCTTATGGCAGTAACGAAATTACCAGGTGAATAGTTCATTGATTATGCTAAAGGATCCAAAGATTCCATCGGATTCAAGTCAAGGTTGGAAAGGGCCAACCTTCTACCGTGAACCCCCTCCCCGCCCTCTATTCATAGAGGGAATTAATTAGTAAATTTTGCTTGTTAAGAAGAAGAAACCTTATATCAGGATAAAGCAAGAATAAGCAAACCTGGTCCCATAGGTAGTTTTTCTGATTGTAGGAATAAGGTCGAATATAAAATCTAGGCCAGAGGCCTAACCCTGGGACCTATGAGATCATTCAGCCCGAAGAAAGGCAAATTGAGAGTGAAAAGGTTTGAAAGGAGCAACAGGAGGAAAACCTTTTGCACTGTGAAGCATTTGTTAGGGGAAAGTTCAGTCAAGTCAGATGGAAAAAAGAGAATATGAACGAAGGTACAGTCAAAGGAACAAAAGTGGTTGCAGCTTGGGGCACGTCGCAAAGAAAACTATTAAGTAATGCCTACAGTGCATCGCGTGAGGGATTAAAAGGACAGATTTTCAAACTCTCCAGAAGAAAATATCTTACGAATCAACCTGATGGTTTGGAGAATATATAAATAACCACTCAATTTCTTTTCTTTATAATAAATTTATTCATTCAAATCATCCATAGGTTTTTCATACTTTGCTTCGTAAGGGGCCATGAATTTTAGCATCAGATCAAACTCAATATGAATATTAAAGAAAAAATATTAATTTGATCATGAAATCTGACCAGCCCTTCATCAATCAATCAGTGTCTCTTGCGTTGTGAATAATTGCAAGTATTTGTCGCAAATCACGAAATGAAAGAAATTAACATCCTTTTTAGAGTAATTTTTGAATCGGGTACAACTGTATGACTGAATAATGAGAGGCAATATGCAGATCCTCTCTGCTGAATGATGATTCCGCCTGGTGACAAATAACGGAATTTATTTTGCGAATCCAAACCGTTATTTTGGTATACAATAAACGATGTATTTCCGGATCCTGTTGTATCATTGATGTATTCGTAATGTCAGCGTTTGAGTAGATTAATGGAGGTCCATTATAAAAGTTATTTCCGAGGATGGGCAATGCCCTCACGGGATTTGGGCATAGGGAGTTGCTATGTCTGTGTCAGTTGAGCTTCGCAAGTGACTTGTCATCGGGGCGTCAATGTTATTCTGAACTCGATTAGATTTTGGAATGGGAAGCGTCAGTGAGTGATTCTCTCTCTCTCTCTCTCTCTCTCTCTCTCTCTCTCTCTCTCTCTCTCTCTCCAAACAATCAGTTATGAACAATGTTAACTTATTAGATTTGTTTATTATTGAATTAGAACATAATCGATTGTGTTTGGAGAGAGAGAGAGAGAGAGAGAGAGAGATTGATGAATTTTTAAAATATATATTATTGATATATTTCACAAATATATCAGGATATATATCCTATATTAATATAGAATTACTTTCAGGCTTAAGGCTTTGGAAGCAAAGCCTGAAATAAGCCTAAGTAAAGGAAGTCTATAGAACGATGTATAGTCAAGTTTAAACTTTGTTGACTTTTTAACTTCATTTATTATCGTCTGTAGATCTTCTCAGACCTTTTATTGATCTTTGTGGGATTTATTTATTTATTGATTTATTCACATTCATTTACTACTTTTTTTATATAATAGTTAAATTTATTTTTTATTTACCTCTCTCTGTAGTATAAGAATGTGCTTTGTGAAGAAGCCTGAGAAAGAGACCTCTCTCTCTCTCTCTCTCTCTCTCTCTCTCTCTCTCTCTCTCTCTCTCTCTCTTTGAGAATTCTCATTTCTAATCTCTGGGTAAGCGAGACAAGCCTCTTGTCTTTTGTGTTTCCTGTGTGTATAGCGTTAATATTAATACGTCATTTGCAGTGGAGCTTTGTGTATGTCTGAGTGTTTGTTTATGGGAAGTCCTTGTTTGTTTCTTCCAACTCATCTGGACTTTTCAACTGCTTTGTGATTCAAGTCGTCTGTCAGTTATTCATGGACTCATTTCCTCTGGTTCTTGGAGTAATGTTCAGGGACATGACTTCTTTTCGATTACTTGCAGATGTTGAATGACATATTGAGTGCTTTCTTGAATGATCACTCTCTCTCTCTCTCTCTCTCTCTCTCTCTCTCGTCTCTCTTCTCTCTCTTTTCTTTCAGTCTCTCTCTCTCTCTCTCTCTAATGCCTACATCAGTTTCTATTTATTCTTTCCTCAGTGATACTAGTTCTTTCACTCTGTCTCTGTCTCTCTTTTGTCCAGAGCGTTAAAATATGTACCTGGTAGTCAGTCGGCAGTCGAGAGCAGTGGCGTTGACCAGAAAACTTGAAAAAGATACGTAGACGAGAAAAGGCAGGCGTGTAGGCATATCAGACTTTGTGTTTTATTCCCTCGAAATTAATTAAAGATCTCTTCTCGTACAATACATTAGGTCTCTGGGCGACGGCCATTAGGTCTGATGGCTAAGAGTCTAATTGCATTTGTTGCAGTTTGATTTTGTTGGGAATAAGTCGTGACGAGTGGTTTTTTTTTGTTTCTAAGTATTTAAAAAAAGACATAACTTGGTACTATAGGTTTTTTTTATTTTGAACAAGGGAGAACTACAAAAGTGGATTTCGTTGTTTTTTTTCTCCTAGGAAAAGGTCATGTGGGGTTGTGGTTTACTCATGATGTTAAAAAAAAAAAACAAAAAAAAGTCATTCCTTGATACTTTAGAGTTTTAATGGCACAACAGAAACTACAATAGATGAAATTCGTTTGTTTTTGTTTTTGCTGGGAATAGGTTGCGAGGGCTGTATTTGTTTCACTTTCCTTCGTGGCTTTTGCCTTTATTTGTATATTCGTCACGCAACAAATTTTCTTGATTCGGTTATACGTATATATTTATACATACACACAGATTATATATATATATATATATATATATATATATATATATATATTATATATGTATATGTATGTATGTATGTAATATATATATATATATATATACTATATATATATATATATATATCTATATATATATATATATACAATATACTATATGTATATACATATATATATATATATATATATATATATATATATATATATATATATATATATATATATATATATATATATATATATAATATATATATATATATATTTATCTAAATGTATGTATTTGTGTTAATTCAAGATGTATACACTGTTCAGTGTAACAAAGCCCTGTTATCAATTGGGAGACTTGATTATTTTCCAGCGAAAGAATATTTACGAGAGAGAGAGAGAGAGAGAGAGAGAAGAAGGAGAGAGAGAGAGAGAGAGAGAGAGAGAGACTTAAAAATCCTCTTTAGCTCAAGTGGCAGAGGTTGGAATTGTGATTCCAAATCATTTTATTTATATGGTGGCTTAAGTTGAGAATGATTGACAATGTGGTCAGCTGACTGTGGTTGGTTGCAGACTGCGCTGGTAGTTACTAGTCATCATCATAATTGTTTAGGGCTAATATTTCTTGTTTTTGGTGTAATAAATATATATATATATAATATATATATATATATATATAATATATAATACATATATACATTAATATTATATATATATATAAAATATATGTATATTATATAATATATATATATATAGATCATATATATATGTATATATATATATATCATATCATCATTTTATCCCATATAATGACCTTCCTCATTGCGACGCCATTTTCCACTGATCCTCATTTGCAGTCTGACTCATTATCTCCTTTCTTTCTTTCGTTCTCTGAATATTTTTCTTGTTAAATCATGTTATTTATTTCCTTTTAAGGTGAGATTCTTAATTTTATTTTATAGATTTCACTTTTCCCCAACCCCTTTTACATATCCTTTGATCTGTGTTTATTCCCCCCCCCCCCCCCCACCCCCCCCCCCCCCCATCCACCTTTTCTCTTATTCCCTCTTTCATTCTTAGCTTCACACAGCGTTTCTCTCTCTCTCTCTCTCTATCTCTCTCTCTCTCTCTCTCTCTGCACACCACTTGAAGCAGAAACATCAAATGTAATTCTCTCATTCACATATAAAAACGGAAGGTTTTAAAAACAGACGAACAGGAATAACAGAACAAAAGAACAAAAGACAGCTATGTAAGGAACAAAAGACTCTGAACAAAGGAAGCGTTAACACTTTTAATGTTGCCTTTCAAGTGCTTTTTTTAAAAAAAGTGCTGGCGCTTTTGTTCAGGATTACAAGGTTCTAGTTCCCCAGAGGAAAAGGGCTTCATCATCATCATCATCATCATCATCATTATCATTATTTGAATTTAAAAATTAATCCTATTCAAATGGAACAAGCCCACCGTAAGGGCCATTGACTTTCATTTAATAAAAAAAATTAAATTTTAATGTTCTCTTTCAAATTTGATCTGTAATTATATTTTCTTTATTTTATTTGTTTTTAGATTTAAATTTCACATTAAATTTGATTTTCCCATTAATGTTTTTCTTTATTGAAAAATTTCAGTTACACATTAAATATTAAAAAAAAAATTTCCTAATTCTCTTCATCTTTATTATTTTGATAAACTGGTTCTATCACTACTCATTTGAATATTTTGCCTATTTTAATATTGTATTATGGTTTTTGGTGTTCAGAGAGAGAGAGAGAGAGAGAGAGAGAGAGAGAGAGAGAGAGAGAGAGAGAGAGAGAGAGATGCTTAGAATTATACTGGTTCCCTCAGTCGTCATTTTTGTCCTGAGACTAACTTCTGAATAGCAGGAGTCCTAAAATGTCTTCCTCTCTCTGTCCCCCTTTGAAGTTTATTGACACCGCCCAGTTTTGTTTCGGGAAGTTTAATATGTAAAAAACTCGTCAAAGTCATTCATATTAAAAAGAAATATTTGTCAGTCACTTTTTCCCTTCTGTTTGTTTCCTTCGTTTTCCATTTATTTCCTTTTAAAATTTTCGGGAGCGTCTCGTGATCAACATTCACAAAAAGTTATATCTATTTTTAATTCCTTGATTTTAATGCTTGTATCTTTTTTAATGTTGCAAAGTTTCCGATAAAGAAAGAGAGAGAAAAATATATGACAATGAATTCCATTAGGAAACTCATCAAGATTTAAGTTCATAATGAAGATGAAGAGAAGATGATCAGACTAATTATGAAATAAGGGAGTTGTAAAACCCATCTTCTTTTATCTGGATCCTTCTATTGACCGAACACCTTCTTCAGGAGGATCTTTTGGGAGGGCCTCCTTCGTAATCTCCTGAGGACACTTTGAGACGATACCCTCGCTCATTTGTATTCCTCTGGCCGCCAGATTTTATTATTTCCACAAAGACAGAGAGAGAGAGAGAGAGAGAATGAGAAATAAAAATTGAATAGTTTTCAATGCATTACGTAATAACAGAGAGAGAGAGAGAGAGAGAGAGAGAGAGAGAGAGAGAGACAGGAGAGAGAGAGATTACATTATTCGACGTTCTCTGTGAACAAGTGAGCGTCAGAGCCTTAAGGAATAATCCTTCTTCTGCCACTTAACACCCTGTCCAGACAAACAGACACTTAGGAGGAAATGGCCTCT
>NC_087214.1:23275440-23321479 GCF_015104395.2 Macrobrachium nipponense
TAGAAGCCTTCCCTCCATAAAGGTGCCGAGAGAATATGAATCGAAAGTAAATCAAAAGACGTTTAGTAATAATGAGGCCATTGTATGTAGTACCCGGGAGAGGAGGAGCTTCTGAACAGGGCATCAGCCTGGTATAATGACTTGGTTGCCATTCGGCGTCAGTGTAACCGGGGATATAGATATACAGTTACAAGATAATGGACACAAATAATGTAAAGGTAATGGGTTGTTTTCCAGTCTTTGCTGATGAACATATTTTGCCCAGATTTTGGATTCTATGTTAACTGGATTCTATTGAATTTCTGACAGCATTTCTTCCATGGAAGGAATTCATGGAAAATGGGAACGTTGTTTTCATTTTTCGTAAGATCTGTAGTTGTTTGTTAATGTTATCCTTTATATTGTTCCATTTTAGTTGGGGACCCATAGATGTTGGGAATAACATCATGTTATGTTGCTTTGTGCAACTGATTAATTAGCTAACATTCACAAACATTAGGTGTCACAGGGTCGAACATTTTAGTTTTGTTTTATGTTATATATTAAAACGTTGAACAAATCTCTCTCTCTCTCTCTCTCTCTCTCTCTCTCTCTCTCTCTCTCTCTCTCTCTCTCTCGCTCCAGCACAAATGCTCTATTATGCTATTATGAGAGAGAGAGAGAGAGAGAGAAGCGAGACCTTACCTTACCTTACAGACCTTACAGTTCGTTCGGGTTGCCCCAGGTCCCTCAGTGTGAGGCACCTCTAATGTCTACCAGAGAGTTGCTAGTACATCTTCCGGTATATTTTGCATCTTCCAATCTTGGATGGTCTGGGATGCAGTTTAGATATTTGTCGAGCTTATTCTTAAACACATCTACGCTCACTCCTGATATATTCCTCAGATGAGCTGGCAACGCATTGAATAGACGCTGCATTATCGATGCTAGTGCGTAGTGGATTAATGTCCTGTGTGCTTTCCTTATTTTTCCTGGTATAGTTTTGGGCACTATTAATCTACCTTTGCTTGCTCTTTCTGATATTTTTAGTTCCATGATGTTTTCTGCTATTCCTTCTATCTGTTTCCATGCCTGAATTATCATGTAGCGTTCTCTTCTCCTTTCTAGACTATATAATTTTAAGGATTGTAGTCTTTCCAGTAGTCAAGGTCTTTAACCTTCTTCTATTCTAGCTGTAAAGGACCTTTGTACACTCTCTATTTGTGCAATATCCTTTTGATAGTGTGGGTACCATATCATATTGCAGTATTCAAGTGGACTACGAACATATGTTTTATAAAGCATAATCATGTGTTCAGCTTTTCTTGTTTTGAAGTGCGTAACAACATTTCCATTTTTGCTTTACATTTTGCCAAAAGAATTGCTATTTGATCATTGCATAACATGTTCCTATTCATCATCACACCAAGGTCTTTAACTGCTTCCTTATTTGTGATTGTTTCATTATTAGGTCCCCTATATGGCATATAGCTTTCCTTCTCTGTCTCATAATTATTGATTCAAATTTATCAGAGTTAAATACATCCTATTACCTCTGCCCAATCATATACTTTATTAAGGTCTCTTTGTAGAGCGTTCCTATCTTCATCACAAGTAATTTCTCTACTTATTCTGTGTTGTCATCAGCGAAACTACTCACTACCGAATCCATTCCAACATTACTGTCTATGTCTTCAATCATAATAACAAACAGTATTGCAGCTAACACCGTACCTTGTGCACACCGGATATTACCTTGGCTTCATCCGATTTCTCATCGTTTGCAATAACTATCTGTTGCTTGTTGTGGTGAAAAATTCTTTAACCATCTTCCTACTTTATCCACGATATTGTGTTTTCTCATTTTCTTCGCTAATATATTATGGTCTACTTTGTCAAAAGCTTTTGCAAAGTCTAGATAAACCACATCTGTTTCATTTCCGCTTTTCATATTTTTGAATATGTTCTCACGGTGGATAACAGTTGGGTTTGTTTGTCCACTTTTTCCGGGTACGAAACCATGTTGTCCTTATATTAAACAAATTATTTTTTATTAAATAAAGTTTCATAATATTTTTTCTTCATTACCCTTTCATACCCTTTTCATAATATGTGATGTTAGTCTCACAGGACTATAATTACTTGCCTCTAGTCTTAGATCCACTTTGAAAGTAGGGGTAATATACTGCTAATTTGTGCTCATCATAAATCTTGCCTGTATCTACACTTTGTCTTAATAATATTGCAAGTGGCTTTGCGATAGAATGAACTACTTTCTTTAACAAAATAGCAGGAATTCCATTAGGCCCTGCTGCAGCTCCATTTTTAATTTCATTAATAGCCTGCACAATATCAGCTTCATTAAATATCTATGTCAGCTAAATATTCACTATTTTCGTCCCTTATTCTATATCATTATCCTCATTATCTATTCTAGGGGGTGAATTCTCTCTTATATTGTTCTGCCAATATGTTGCAAATTTCCTTTTTTCATTCGTTAATCTCTTAAATTCTTAGAGGGCCAAGTTTCTATTCTTCTTTTATTCATCTTTTTCGCGTATGAGTATAATAGTTTGGGGTTTTTGCTTGATATTTACTAGGGTTTTTTCTTCCAAGTCCCGTTTTCATTTTCTTTTGATTGTATAATCTTTTGTTCTGCATTTCTATCTTACTTTTTAGTTCTATAACTTTCCATGCATTTTTTTTCTTTTGCAAGACCTTTTTTCCACTTTCTGATTTTTCTGGAACAAGATCCTTCTGTCTCTTGGTATGCATGACTGATGTTTACTTTTTCTTCTTCAGTATATATTTATCCACTATTTTCTCTAATATTTTATATAATATCTCCGTATTTACCCTTATGTCATCACTTACGAAAATGTTATCCCAATCTTTGTTTAATTCTTTTTTTATTTCTGACCATTTTATATTTTTACTATAGAAGTTGTATTTTCCATATCCTTCCCACTTTGTATTTCTTGCTTATCTCTGCTTTCAATTGCTTTGGAATGGGACTGTTAATCTATGACATTATGTCTGAATACTCGCTATAAACTATTATTTCTTTAACATAATTCATCTCGTTCACAAATACTAGGTCTAAAGTATTTTCCTCTTAGTTGGCAGGTGATTTATTTGTTGAATGTTGATTCTAGTAGCATATCTAATAGCTTTTCGAATTGCCTCTTATCTTCTGCACTACTATTACTCTCTTTTTTATATGTACAAGTACAACCACAATCTCCTATTCGTTCTTTCCAGTCTACGAAAGAAAAGTTGAAGTCTCCAGATAGGAGAATAGTCCAGTCCTTGTGATTTCATACATATATCATCAATTTTTCTATTATTAAGTCAAAACTCTTTAGTTATTAGGAGGTCTATATATTACTATGTTCATTAATTTTTCAGATTCAAATTCTACCGCTATTAGTTCACATTCTGAGTTACTATATTCTCATATATTTTTCCTTGTTTTTGTCTTTCCCATATATTGCGGTTCCCCTTGATTCATATTTTTCTATCTGATCTATAAGTTTGGAACCCTTTTATTTGATCATCATTCCCAGTCTCTTGGGAATACCAGATTTCACTTATATTCATTATATCTATTTTCTTTTCAATTTGGGTTAGTTCTCTAAGTACTCTATTTTTCTTTTTGAGTTACTCGTAACTAGACCCTGCGCATTCATCACTATGATGGTTTGCGTGTTTTCTCCTTCATTTAATATTGGTAGTAATAAGGATTTTCCCATGTCTCTTTCCTGTTCTGGTATGTTGTTCTTTTTTTTCATTTCCAGAAATTCTGACATTAAAAAATCCAACTTTTCCATAATATTTGATCTTCCTTCATCATAATTATTCATTTTGTGTCTGAATCTGCAATTTTCTCCGTTTCTGCAATATCCTCTGCATAATAAATAGTTATTATCTCTTGAGTAGAATTTGGAGCTGATGCTTTGAAATTTTTGTTTTTGCTGACATCTCGCATATCTCGTTGATGGCTTGCTTTTTTCTTTTACTGATATTCTTTATTCCTCTCTTTATTTGTTTCTTTCTTATTTTTAGATTTTGATTACTTGATGATTATTTATTTGATTATGATTCATGGCTACAGGGTGCATATATTTACATTTTTTGTCGAACTACATCCTTTTCCTTCTTTAGGTTTTTGCATATTTTTGGATGCAGATCTCTGCAATCATCCTCATAGCCATCTAGGTATGCACATTTTACCATATATTTCATAGTTGTGACATACCTTAGGATGTTTGTAGTAACATCTTTCTCCAAATCTGCAATTCCCTCTTTTTCAAAAGGTTGCAGACTTTGTCTTTTTTGTCTCTATTTTTTCCTCTTTCCCGTCATTGTGTAGATCTGTGTAGAGCCTCTTCGGGATTTTCTTTTGTGTGTCACATATCGTAATTTATTTCTTCGTAAGTATGCTGCTTTATTGCCTCATATGTAGTATCAATGAGTATCTCTGCATCCATACTTTTATCTTGTTCTTTGTTTTCCTTATTTTTTCTGTCATTTCAGTTTTTGTTTACTTCTCTTCCGTTTTCTTCTTCTTCTTCTTCTTCCTCCTCTTCTTCTTCTTCATCCTCAACTATTTGTACATTCAATCTTGATTTAATAACATTGTCTATCCATGATAGACATGTTGAGCAAAAAAACTCTTGTATCTTTTCCTCATATTCTTGCATTACCTCAGCACATTGTGGATGGGTTGGAATGTTGCATGCAGCACATTTTCTGATTAGGTTTTGTGGATTAACTATGCTATACCACACCTTACACAGTTTGCATGCTTTGGGCATTCTTTTTTCCTAATGCATCAATTAGGATATTCACAAGGTTCACCTTATTCATTTTCTTTGTCGGAATATGTTGGTTTATGTATATTTTCTTTATGAGTCTCTTGACCACTTGGATTTTATTTGGAACTTCTTCAATTATTTTCAAGCTGTTTTCAGTTGGATTTGTTCCAGTTTGAAGGATTATATCCTGCTAATATATCTATGAATGCTTTTGTATCTTTTTGGTTAGGTGACTGTTGCTGATCTCATAGATGAGAAATGCCATTTCCCTTCTTCCTGCTACCTCATCGTATTGCAAATCTGCCAAGCAAGCTAAATTTCGCCATTTCTTTCTGCAGTTTGGAATTATGCCATCTTGTTCTGATTTACAGTATTTCACTTGATAAACTAACTTAGAAGACGCTTTATCCTACTATTTTCACATTTTCTAACTAATCATCACCGATAGTTCACGAACACTTCTAGATATTTCTCAAATTCTAGACGTTATGTTAAAACTTGTGATATCTGTGATTAATCTGACTTCGCGCCGGGACACGTCTCACCAAGCAAGATGGCACTACGACGAGAGAGAGAGAGGAGAGAGAGAGGAGACGAGAGAGAGAGAGAGAGAGAGAGAGAGAGAGGGGGGGTTGTTTAGTCTCTATGCATATGAGGGAGACGGAGAAATCTGACCCAATTAAGGAGGATCAAACTGGAAGAAGGAGACAGATCCTTCCCCCGTGTCTCTCTTGGAGTCCTTCAGAATCCTTTGGTTTCCTTTTGGTTTGATTTGGAAGGATTTAAATTTTTTTACAATAATAAGTCGACCAAAATTTGGTGTGGTCAGTGCCTGGTTGGTAACCAGTGATTAATACCATATGTTATCTTGTTTGGTTCAGGTTGGTTATTTGGTAGGTGAAGCTAAGTAACACGCTTAGTATAGTCAGATCTTGGGTGGGTTACCACAGTGAGTGCAATGTTTCTGTGGCACATAACCTCTTGTGACCTAGTTATTCACTCGATCTACAGCCTTTGGTTGTCCTAGAGGTGTGGATGTTGACTTTATGCCCGTTATTAATACCTCAAGACATGTCCACACTGCAGTACAACATCATAAACAAGTTGCCAACATGTCATTCACACATCATAAACAACTTATTGGTACTTCCAACCTGACCTTTGTACAGTTATCCATCATTTACTAGAGATTTGTTCTTCACTCATGGTTGTCAACTTGTTTTCAACATATTTGTGATATATATGCAATAATTTTACTTTTTTTCGATACGTTTGTGATATGTATGTGATCATTTGACTTTTTTTTCAACTTCTTGATTATAGTATATATGTGATGAGTTGACTTGTTTTAAACATGTTAGTGATATGTGTGTGATAGATTAACTTTTAAAACATGTTACTGAAATGTATGTGATAAGTTGCAGAGTTAGTAGGCAGGTGAAAGTACTAAGTGTTGGTCACTCCAGGATTTTGGGTGAAAGTGGAAAGTAAATGAAAGAAGAATATTCCCAGGAGATCTTTCCTCGATGCAAACAGAAGGTTCAACTCTCTGGAGGAAATTCCTGTTGTGAAGAGAACATCAATTCAATGCTTCTCCTCTGAAGGCTTCGATGGGCTACGTTACTTGGCTAATGACCCTTTGGCTATAATCAGCTAATTCTTCTTCTTCATCGTCGTCTTCCTGCTCTCGTGATAGACAGGAAGTCCTCGAGTGTCTTTCAAGTTTTGCAAAAATGTGAAATGATTGTCTGTAGTAGATCTCTGCTTCTCTACAGGCGCCTGTAGTCTTGATTCTTCATGAAGCAAATATACGATTCTAAATTTTCGTCAAATGGAAAGGAACTGCAGCAAGATTTCTGGGGTACAAAGGTCAAAATTCTCTCTCTCTCTCTCTCTCTCTCTCTCTCTCTCTCTCTCTCTCCCAAAGGAAAATCGCATCCTTTATGGCATTAGAATGAACTGGTTGACAGAAGGCCAAGCGTAACATTATTGGAACGCTTTGTCGCCCGGTCATACTCGGATGTTTATCGCTGCTCGATATTCTGTTGTTGGAACTGAAGTCTTCGAAAGGGAGCTTCCGCTGGATTTTCCAGTAGTTCAGATTCTGAAGTTTCATTACCATTATATATATATATATATATACTATATATACTATATATATATAATATATATATACATATTATATATATTATATATAATATATCATATATATATATATATATATCTATATATATATATATATATTGTTACTTAAACGTACGTGAACTGTGCCTTTTCATATATACAAATAAATCTGAAGTTCCCAAATCTCACTTTTCATTTGCACTGATAGCGTCTGTGTTTCTTTACGTATTTTTGTAGTTCATTGTCGGTTGTATGCCTGCCACTTACACTGAAGGAAGGAATACTGTATCTTTCTTCACACATGCATACAGACGCACACATATTACACCTATAAACAGACTGAGAGAAAGATTTCCTTTCATCTGCTCTGAGCGAGGCTATTTGATGTCCCTTTTTTGTTCTATTTCTGTTTGTTTCATTCCTTTATTCATTCTCTCCCATGACTGTCTCTTGTTGCTTCGATTCCTCTTTCCGGTTTTTACCTTCCCTTTTCTCACTGTTCCCCCCCCCCCTCTCTCTCTCTCTCTCTCTCTCTCTCTCTCTCTCTCTCTCTCTCTTTTGTAGGATGGAAAATGGAATCAAGCTTTTTTCATTTGTAGATTTGAAAGGAATTCTTCTGGACATTTCAAAAGTAAAAAATTTTGGATAAATATGTGACGAACAAAAGGGATTTTAGAAACCAAGGTTCTGTTTAGCAAAAATTTCTTTTGTTTAAGATTTAATAAGTCAGGAAAGTATTTTCTCTTAGTGTTTAGTAAATTAAAACGAATATGTTGTGCAAGGAATTTTTATTCTGCATTTTTTACGTTGCTGAGGAAGAAGAGAGAGAGAGAGAGAGAGAAATTGGGTAGGAGAAAAAGTAATGATAGGAAATCAACTTTCTCTTGTTCTCACTTGAAATTTGAAGGTGAGAATTTCCGAGAAGGTTTAATTGAGGTGTCTACATTTAGAACGAAAATGGGGGTGGGGGATGGATGGTCACATAGGGGGCCGGGGACGGGGTGGTTAGAGGGGGTCATAGGCGGAGAGGGTCATAGATTGGGCGTGGGGGGGAAGGGGGGGGGGATGGGGGCGGCGGCGAGAGGTTAGAGATTCCAACACCTTACATGTCTGAGTCGTCTCCAAGCATTTCTTCAGTCTTGAAAGAGGTCGAATAAGAAGATTATTGAGTCAAAAGACGAAAGTATTTAGTGGTTTGAATTATTCGCTCAGAATCCAGGAATGGCTGTTTAGTTATTAGTTGTTGGTTTCCAGAGAGGCTGTTGAGGAGTAGCAGACCAACTGCTTCTGCCTCTTCTTCCTCAAAATCAAATTCAACGGAATTAGAAGAAAGTCAGGTTTTCATAGGGATTTTGTCATGTATTTAGATATTAATGAATATTTATGTATAGGTATGTCATGCATATTTTAATTTTGATTTAAATCATTGCACTGAGGGATAAAGACGGGTTTATTCATCAAGTATAAAAGTAATTAATAGATAAAAATAAAAAAAATGACACTACATCAGTCTGCCTAAACAATATTTGAACTTGAATAGAAATAAAAATATTAAGGAGAAATGTCAGCAAAGTAATGCCTATTTATAGTAGCATATAATTAATGTGGAAACTTTCCAAGTCAGAGGTTATAAATAAAAAGAATAAATGATGCACTAAAAAAGTACTGGAAAACTCGTAGATATCTCACGCTCTCTCTCTCTGCCTTCCTGTGTTTCGTCGAACGGTTCATTACCCAAGAGAGAGAGAGAGATAGAGATGAGTTCTTTGTCGAAAGTCGTGGTTTTTCTTTATCTTGTGGAAAGAAATGTTGAAAGAAGAGGTGGGGAATGGGAGAAAGATACCCTCCCCCCCCCCCCCCCCCCCCCTCCCCCCCCCCCCTGTCTCTCTCTCTCTCTCTCTCTCTCTCTCTCTCTCTCTCTCTCTCTCTCTCTCGATTTAAAGTCGGTGACAACTCTGAACTTTAAATTAGATTCATTTGCACATCAGATTTGTAGCGCGACCACAGAGGTGCAGACACTTCTGTGATTTTTTCGAAAGAAAAATGAAAGAAGTTGTCAAAGCTGATGTTCTCTTGATCTCACGCTTTCGCCCTTTCTAAATAGCGATAAGGGGCTCTGATAGCAGTCTCCAGGTACACTGATCTCTCTCTCTCTCTCTCTTTGTTTCTGAGGGCAAGTGTTTACTTTGCCTAATGAGAGGCGTCGTGTGCAATGACCCTTTGAGAAGCAATGTTTATCTCCAGTTGTTCAAGTCTTTGAAAGACCCTCTCGCTTGCTTCAAAGGACAAGGACGGGGCACATGTCTCTCTCTCTCTCTCTCTCTCTCTCTCTCTCTCTCTCTCTCTCTCTCTCTCCTTCCCAACTGAAACGTGAAAAGGTTCTCCAGAGGTGTTGTCGCTCTGGGTGTCATGGCCGAGCATTCGATTCTTCCACTGAAGGAAACGTCGATTCAGGAATCCATAGTAATTACCAGGGGAAGGGTAGAAGCAGAGGGGGAAGCGATGGGAAGGGGTAGGGGGAGGAGAAGAGAATCAGGGGGGGAAGGGAAGGGGATGAAATGAAAGGGGAAAGACCCCCAACCGGGGAATAAATGGGGTGGGGGGGAAGGGGAATTAAAAGTTATCTCAGAGGCAAAGCGATTAAGGAGGTAAAATCAAGCTGAATAATTATAATGGTAACAATAAAGAGAGATGGATGGAGAGAGAAAGAGAGAGAGTTTATATTCTATCCTGAGTAAAATATTTATAACAAAATGAATTTTAACTCTCCCCCAACCCCCATAATTGCTTTCCAGAATGAAAGATAGAGCGGCTGATGCAAAGACGAATGTGAGAGTTGGAGTATCAGAGAAATGGATGACTGAGTGGAAAGCTGACAGTCTCTGATAAATAGAAGGGAATAGAGTCGAGGAGGGAGATTATGGAAAGCTTAGGAACAACCTTTGAAATGGGAGAAGGTGTAGATGTTGCGTCATCAACGACTACTTTCATAAAGCGAATAGGGTAAGAGATGTCAATTAGTGCACTTTTGGGCAAAATCTGGTGTTATATTGTTCTGATTAAAGTTTTTTTATTAGTGTCAATTTTATTTTATTTAACATTTACATTCTTGACATTTTCATTTGGCTTTTGCTTAAAATGGCATGACTGATTATTAAATAGATCTCTGTCTGTCTCACAAAACCACACACAAATACACACACACACACACTCACAGGCTCAGCTGTCAACTTGTGTACTTTGCAATGTGATTTCCAGTCATTTTTAACCTTTTTAATTTCCGTGTTCTTTTTTTTTTCCTTTTAGCTCTTGTTCATCTTTTTCATTTTACCTTTTTTCGAGCAATTTTCGTTCTTTGGGATTCCGTTTTGTTAATATTTCTTCCAGTGGTTTGAAAGACATTTATAGTATTTATTATGAAAAGGATAAAACAGTTGCAGGGAAAATAGCCACAAGGGTCAAGGGGTTTCTGTTAAGAGAGAGAGAGACAGACAGACAGAGAGAGAGAGATTGATTGATTTATGGTTACTAAAACTGGTGTCAGTAATTCTTGGTCATTGACGCAGAGGAAGGGAGGTAGAGAGAAAATTGGAAACTTTGACTCTCACTCCTTGCATCTTATGCATCTCATCCATACCGATCCATCTCACCCCCCCCCCCCCCCCCACACAATTCCATACCCTGCAGCCCTACGAGGTTTAGGCCTATCCCCTCTGCAATATTGAGGTCGTGTAGTTTTTTTTTATGGATGTCTGACCACTCACTACATGATGTAGTCAGTCCTGTTTTTTTTTTTTTTTTTTTTTTTTTTATCTTCGTATTATTTTTTTTTCTCAGTCGGAACTTTTTCAAACATTAGTTGAGTTATGTTAAATTCTACCTTTGTATGTGTCCTTTTATTCTCTCTCTCTCTCTCTCTCTCTCTCTCTCTCTCTCTCTCCATTGCAAAGGTCGTTCCTTATGCAGGGTCGCTTCTACGCAGGTAGGAAGATGGAAAACAAACGTCCTTCCCATGTCCTCAGAAGAAGAAGGATGATGAGGAAGAAAGCTCTTGTCGCTGTGCAAAGCTTCCCGCCAGAGGGCCTTGACAAGATCCTTTCTCGTTCTGTACCTATGCGTCTCTCTCGAGGCTTCTCTGTGTTCGATGTCTTACATAGAGTCGGGGGTTCCACAGGATGGTTGTGAGATCCACTAAACTTTAGAGGTAGACTTCCAGTTGCTTTTGCTCAATTTTAGTTGTTCTCTGTGAATTCCAGTGCTTGATACTTTGGTCAGTGAGTTGTCATGTTAAAAGGAGGATGTTTATGTGAATTAAGGTCCAGAATATCAGTTAAGTGACGTAATAACTTTATCCTTTCAATCCAGAATAGATGAATAATGTAGCCCATAGATTTCATGGAAGGTAGTTGACCTGAGTTTATAACAAAGGGCGTGATCCCAGTTAAGTGGAATATAGGCCCTTTGTCCAGCTATCATATTCGGGCCAGGTAGACTCTCTCTCTCTCTCTCTCTCTCTCTCTCTCTCTCTCTCTCTCTCTCTCTCCAGTAGATATTTCCTCACTTAAGAGATTCATTCATCACCTTCTTCTTCTTCTTCCTCTTTTCATTCTTCTTGAAGAAGGCAAAGAAACAAAAGAGGAACTTTCTTATCGCTGTGTGATTTTTATCCTGACGAAAGATTCAGACGAGAGTTTTTATCTCACCTCCTTCGTCAGGAATTCTTCTTCTTCTTCTTCAATGAATTCTTATCTTCTTCCTTCACAAGCTTTCCTCCTGAATGGAGTTCTGGAATTGATGAATACCGTGGGAGTGCTTCTGGAATTTAGGGAAAAAAAATTATAATGAGATGCCCAACGATGAGATTAGATTGAAAGGGACACTTGGCAGATATTTTCTCAGAAAATTGCTTTGTTTTGATAATGCATTTTGTTTTTAAAGAAATTGACAAGAGCTGTGTTCTCGTATGATCACTGTGATTATAATATATAGATTTACTGAATTATGAGAGAGAGAGAGAGAGAGAGAGAGAGAGAGAGAGAGAGAGAGAGAGAGAGAGAGAGAGAGAGAGAGAGAGTTGGGGTCCATTAAGTTAAGGTGTTACTGTACCATCTGTTCAAGAGACAGGCCAATAAACAAATTTTGATTAGATTTAAACTTTTTATTGAAGGCAATCTATTATGTGTTTGGGTGGCAACAACGTTTAATGAAGAATAAATAAAAGTTAGAATTTAAGATAAAATAAAAAAATTTGTTACCATGAAGATAAAAAATGTGAAATTAAATATGAGCTTCTTGTTTAAGGCAAAGAAGTGTTTGATTGACAACAACGTAAAAATAAAAATAAGAATAAAAATAGAAATAGAAAACTTATTTCCATGAAGATATCTGGGCTCCCAGGAAGGAGGGAGAGGGCTGAGGTGATGGTTAGATGGTGTCTCTGCCGACACACACACACACACACACACACAATTTAGATCCAGAAAGAAGGATGAGAAGCTCCTCCTAGGATTCTCTCCTCGGGATTCACATCTCATTTTCGAAGCTAATTTTTGGTGTCGCTCCTCTCGGCTGACTTCCTCCAGAACCGATTTGCTCTCCCCAGCGAGAGAGAGAGAGAGAGACCTTGTCCACAAAAAGTCTAATTTTTGAGAGAAAGAGAGAGAGATAGAGAACTTTCTCCTTTTCTGCATACAATCAAATTCTTTAGTTCCGTACTGAGACTAGTTTCAAAGCCCTCAAATAAAGTAATTAACAGATGATAAAGGTTATAGTGTATAGTATAAAATTATAAATTTTAATTAGTCTTAGTGTATAAACGTAATATATAATAATTTCATTTTAATTAGTCTTTCTGTAGGTAAAAAGACTAAAGATTATATATAATGAGCATTTAAATGGTTAACTACTGAAGGAGGGCTGACGGAGTATTTGGCGGGGTGGTCGGAGTTGCCGTTTCTCCCTGGCAGCCTGGCTACTTGATGCATGTGTGCGTGGCCACGAGAGGGTGGGTGGTGGCTTGGTCTCGCCGTCTTTTCTTGAGTGTCCAAATAACTTCGTCCAAAGGTCACAAAATGCGGCTCCGATTCGGGGTTTATTCATCGTCTCCAAATTCCGGCGTTTGTTTCAGTAGCATCCGAATGATGTGCTTGTGTTCACTCTCGTCAAGTGATTTAAAAATTTAGTGGTTTTTAATTTGGCGATATCTTCACGTTCCCCAGGGCCTGGAATAAGGTAAAGGGTTCCATACCATACTTCCTGGAGCAGATTCATTTTCCAGATTTTAACTAATATGTAATATCATATTATTAGAACGGTAAGTGTCAATAGGTCTAGGTAGCTACTTGCATATTGTGTAGCTGTTGCCTCATAGCCCAAGCTAATGCCATTTCGTAGGCTAGGCAAGTCCATTTCTGATGCTGAACTACTACTATGCATTTCAGGGCCGTGTCCAATTGATTTTCGTTGATAAAATCCTACCAAAACATCGGATATGGGTCACATTTTGGAAATGGGTATTTGAAGCCACAGCCTAATTGGCAAAAATATGCAGTAATGTCTAATGTGAATAATAAAGGCACTTACCAGAGTAAATATAAGAAATTGAAAGGGTAACTTAGCTAAATTTAGACGCACCCAGAGAGAGGCTAGTTGTGACGTGTACTATGACATCAGACGTAATACCCAGTAAACTTTCCATTCACAATAGTAAACACGCCGATAACAGGAGGACAGCAGAGCATTCATACGTCAAAGCAAATCTGTTCTACGTGACTGCTGTCTGGTGCTTCACTTATGGCAGGCCTGGCAAATTGTCCTCGTGGCTGCAAGACTGCTTTCGTGCTGCGTGTTTTTGCAGTATGCAATAAAGAAAAGAACCGCATGCATCATATCATTAATATTAACAGGTAAGTGGATAACAGATCATGCACAAACACCAAATGATTCAGACAGGAAGCCTAAATTAAATTTTATAGGGGTCATACTTGAATGACGAGTTTGGAAAAAAAATGAAATATAAAAATATTTTGTTTATATTAATGTATTTCTAAATTTTCACAATAAGAATAAGAGATGACAGATTTTTTCTTGACTGCAAACTATCTCACTGACTAGCTTCTTCAACCATATTTAACAATTACATTCTACTTGATCTCCTTATATCTATATATATATATATATATATATATATATATATATATATATATATATATATATATATATATATATATATAAATATACTGTACTTACACACACACACACACACACATTTATATATAAAGCTTCATTTATAATTAGTGTATGTGCATGTATGTACTATATATGTCTAAGTCATATATGTAAAGCATTTATATATCTCTAAATATTCTACTCATACTCTTCCTTGATGTCGAAGTATGAATAATAAACAATAATGATGATTATATTGATAAACAACAATAATGATAATAAACTGTGACGAATATTAATGTGATTATTATGACTTATAATATTATCAATTTCTTTGCATGAACGTGTGCGTTAAAGAAAACAAGTATACATATACGCATTTTTTTTCACTGGCTAAATACTGGTCTTTGTCCACACAGGCCCTACGACCGTGTGGCAAATTTCATGGGTATCACGTCGCTTTCTGTGAGGAAGATTGTTCACCGTAACAGATCAGTGATCTCACATGAGTCTGCCGGCGAAGTATTTCCTATACCACAAGTCTGATAATTTTACAGTGGGTGCCATTTGTCGGTTTGTTCACGAGATATTTTCTGCAAAGCAAGTATTTACTGTTAGAACCCTGATGACAGATTTGAAGACAGCCACCATAATCCCTGAAACAACCTCCGAGATAGCGGTGTGGCGACTCCTGCAAGATATGGGATTCAGATATAAAACGTCTCAACGAAAGATGTATCTTGCAAAAGAGTCCATTGATGTGGTTTGCCGACGGATCGGGGCTCTCCGGGCTCTGAAGCGCCATCGAGAAGATGGAAGGGAGATAGTATATGTCGATGAGACGTGGTTCACCACCAGAATGAGCCACAACAGAGAGTGGGTGGACATCGCACAACCTGCTACCAGTGCCTAGCATAGCCGACAGGTACCACCTGGCGAGGCAGAGCGCTTCGTGGTGGTAGCAGCTGGCACAGCAAATGGATTTATTGTAGGCTCTTTCCTTTGTTATCCTGCAAAGAGTTCAAGTGGCGATTACCACGGGGAAATGACAGGCGAGCTGTTCATACGCTGGTTAACAACGCAGCTTCTACCATTGCTGCCTGAACCATCAGTGTTGTTGCTCGACAACGCACCTTATCACAGCCAGCTATTAGACGAGTGTCGGTGTCCTACCACGGCCACCAAGATAGCAGACCTTATTACCTGGCTTCAGAGTCGCCGAATCCCTGCCCCAGACGGTGCCACAAGACCTGAGCTGTTGCTCATATGTCAACAGAACAGGCCAAAACCACAGTACATCGTGGACAACATAATTCTAGAGTGGGGCCACGAGGTGGTGGGTCTGCCACCTGCCCACCCAGAGCTCAGTACCACTGAGCAAGTATGGGCGTGTATGAAACGTCATGTGCATTCATCTTTACAGCGATTCACCCGGGCAGACTTGCAGGCAAGACTGGAGGAAGCCAAGCTTTTGGCCACTGAAAGTGTTTGGGGGTCTGCAGTGAAACGATCTCGAGCCTTTGAGGATGGGTATTGGTCAATGGACAACATTCAAGAGCCTGTTGGACCTATCATTATAAACTTAGACAACGATGACGAGGATATAGAAGACCTATACCTGGATGATGACGATGATGAAAATGAATAAGAATTATTTTGGCTGTGTGTTCTCTATTTTCTTTTTTTTCCCCTTTACTCGAGTAGAAATATTGATTTCTGTATTTGTAACGAAACTTCTTTACTTATGGTCTGCTCAATGAGCAAGACTTAGATTCGAACAAGTCCTGTCTTAATCTTAAACAAACAACAACATATGCTTTTGCATAGCCTTATATTTTAATCTTTGTATAAATTTATTTCATATTTCAGTTTTAATGCAGTTCAGCAGAATAATTGGATTAATGGATTATAAAATTTATGTTATAGCCAAGTGCTTAGACTATGAATTATGATTATCATATTGCACTACAATGTAGTTATGCTTAAAGGAAATATATATATATATCATATATATATATATATATATATTATATATATATATAAATATAAAATAATATGATTTATATATATATATATATATAATACTATAATATATATATATATATACATATATATATACATATATATATATGTATATATATATATAATATATATATATATATAATATATATATATATATATAAATAATATTAATATATGTATATATGTGTATATATATATATATATATATATTATATATAATTATATATTATATATGTATGTATATATTAATATATATATATATACTATATATATATAATTATATGTATATATATATATATATATTATATTATTATATATATATTATTATAGATATATATATATATCTATATATATATATAGAGAGAGAGAGAGAGAGAGAGAGAGAGAGAGAGAGAGAGAGAGAGAGAGGCTATACGACAGGAGTGTCTAGTAACTACGTCATACTACAGTAGAGTATCAATGAGTGGGAGGGCCTTCAGTAATGAAGTCTACATAGTCTCTCTGTGGGTGCGTCTAAATTTAGCTAAGTTACCCTTTCAATTTCTTAGATTTACTCTGGTAAGTGCCTTTATTATTCACATTAGACATTATTGCATATTTCTGCCAATTAGGCTGTGGCTTCAAATACCTATTTCCAAAATGTGACCCATATCCGATGTTTTGGTAGGATTTTATCAGCGAAAATCAATTGGACACGGCCAAGAAATGCATAGTAGCTGTCTGCCAGGCACTGATGCATGTCATAGTTGTTGCCCCTGTCTCCAGCACTTTGTTTAGCTAAATGAGGTATATTCATGATGTTTTTATTGTGTAGCAATGAACATTCTTTTTGTACAATGAACAACATTTTGGCCCCTCCAAACTGAGTGATTGCAGATGGCTCTCACATATCTCATGTCTACACCACACTACAGGCACATTACTACACACCACATTCTCTTCCCGTATTATTTCATTACTCTATTCACTATCCGAATTTGTCTCTTTTCTTACTTTTTTTTTATTTTTTACAAAAATATGTTTCTCTTTTACCATTGCAGATAATATCGTTATGGCCTTACCAGCGCAGATACGACAGTATGATGAAAGCTACATTCAATGGATTCACTGCTATCGACAAAAATACATGTGAATTCCCACAATGTGTCCTATGCCACAAGGTTTTATCGGTCGAGTGCGTGAAGCCTAGCTTTCTCAAACGTCATCTAAACAGTTGTCATCCAAATGTTAAAAGTAAGAATACTGCTTTCTTCAAACTAAAAGAAGGGGGACCGAAGCCGGTGCATTGTTACATTTGCCCGCATTGCTCCTATAACTGAGCTTTGAAACCATTACCATTGCGCGCATCTTTCCATTACTATTGCGCGCAGGCATTTTTCAGGGTATTCCAGTAATCTCTGTTGTCAAACCCATTCTGAAGAGAACGTTAGTTCTTTTTTTCCCACCGATTATAGTTGCACAGCTACTATTGGTTCTTAGCTTTCCTTTGCAGGTTTTCACTGTACAGTGCCATGAAATTTCCGATGATTAAGAATTCTGTTGATGCTGTATGTGTATCCATCGCGAATCAAGGATTTCTTTCCTCATAAATTCCGAGGAAAGGGGCAGAGCTACATTTATAACAGGTATCCTAACCGTATGATAATTTCATCCTCAAAACCTGGGAGTCTGGCAACTGCTCCTCCGTACAAATTTGAATTGCTCCGTGGGAGGAACTAGACCTACTGGACGTTACAGGTATACAGTCATTTTTTCTCTCTCCTATTTAATCTTGTTTACTTTTCCCTTAAATAAAGACAGTATGTTGTAGCATTTCCGTTCTGTTCTATTCGTCTTAAACCTTTCCTCCAACGGTCAGCAGCATCGACAATAAAATTGTTCAGAGCATCGGGACAATAAAACCTTGACAGGAACTCAATATTTTATTGAAAAAGGCGCCTCCTGACTCGTTGCAGTTCCTCCCTCCAGATTTTGTCTCCTTCAGGGCAGCAGGTCGGAGTAATAAGGGAGTGAACGAGAGCCGGGAGTCTGTTGTAGTGATAGCCTGGAGTAATTGGGGAATAAGCAAGATACCTAGTACTAAGAGCTGGGATGCTGGGTTCCCGACGCGTTGGAGGTTTCCTCGACTTCCCTTCTCCTTTCTGGTGTAATGAATGTTATGGAGGAGTTATTAGAGTTCCATTTGACAACGTCTGTGCGTCCTAGAGAGAGAGAGAGAGAGAGAGAGAGAGAGAGAGAGAGAGAGAGAGAGAGAGAGAGAGTGTGTAATTGGTGGTTGGATATTTAGCGGTTGAATTGGCTGCTGGTTTGTTCTGGGTTGTCTGCTGGTACAGCTGTTAGAGTTCTGTGTTTTCAGTCAGTCTTTGGTCAGTGACCTGTAGAGATCAGTATTGTTGGCAGCGGTCTGTGAATAGTGTTGGAGGCAATGAAAGTCATTTAAGTTGTGTGTCATTGGTTTGTTGTTTGGTTGTTGTTGAGTTTGATGCTGTTTGCTTCGAGTTGTTGTGCCTGTGCTGTTGGATTTGTGTGCTTGTGAGTTTCTGTTGAGTTATATGTGAGTTGTTATATTTGAGGGTTTTGTTGTTGTTGGGGAGCTATTGTGGTTTCTTGGTGTGGTTGTGAGTTGAGGGTTGTTGTTGTTGAGCTGTTGTGATTCCTTGGTGTTGTTAGTGGTGTGTGTGTGTTGTTGTTTTTTTGTGTTGGTAATTGTGCACTGGTCTTTTGTTGGGGTTGTAATTCTTGTTTGTTGTTGAGTTGTGGTTGTATTCCTTGTTTGTTGTTGAGTTGTGGGGTTGTGGTCCATTGGTGTTGTGTTGTTGGGTTGTGGTTCTTGGTTGTTGTCTTTGTTGTTGTTGGTATCTCCGCGACCTCGACCGGCAGACGGCACAGCATAGCCTGGAGTATCTGGTGTTGGGTGAGTACATGTGTGTGTGTGGTGTTTTTTTTTTTTTTTTTTTGTAGGGAAGTCCACTGTCCTGCGTGTATTCCGTAGTGTAAAGAGGAAAGTGTGACTGATGGTGAGTTTGGCAGCTAGACTGGATAAGTTTATGTGGGGGAGATTTTGCCCACTTGTTTTTTGAGCTTGTAATCCCGCTAAAATATAGGCCTAGCTCCTGCATAATATATATATATATATATATATATATATATATATATATATATATATATATATATATATATATATATATATACATACGTATATAATTACAATAATGTTGAAATAAAACAGCTGACAAAGCAACGGTTTCTATAACCAACTGTAAATGGAAACAAATCCGTATAAAGATTATGGTAATATGACAATATCTAAATAAAACTGAGGACGAAGGAATTTTTCATAATTCCCCTAAAATGTATCTTATAAGGTTAAGAGTATATTGATTTATAAAAAAAATTACCCATATTTCTTAAACTTAGTGTATTCTATATATTTCTTCGAATTGTTTTCCCAATTTGATTTATTATTGTAGTTCAATATCTTGTTTCGTTGTCGAGTCACTTAAACGATTGATGTAGGTCTATTTCCTTCATATCCATCATATATATGACTGAAAGAATGTCGAGATGCTATAGGTTATCAATTACCTAACACGCAAGTTATTTCGTTGTACACGTGTACAAAAACATGTTGGTATAGACCCACTGAGTCGGTTGCAACAAACAGATTTTGGCATATACAGGACAACACACGAGAGAGACAGACAGACAGACAGACGAAGTACTATAGATATATGCAAGCGCTAGCGTATATAAAACTAATCAATGCACATTTTTCACTATTATTAAAATAAATTAGATACTTGTTCTTTGTCGCCTATATATTATCTATATCTATAACGAGGAGTGTCGTCCTCCTTAAGATTCCAATCAATTATCTTGTCAGAGAGAGAGAGAGAGAGAGAATCTGCTTGTGTACGTTTGTTTATTTTCTCACTCGCCCAACTTACTCTATGTTATGCTTTATTCCATATTTCCTTGCTTACCAATCTATTCTATACTTATGATATTAAGAAAGCAAGATATCTGTAGAAAGGGGAAATGCCTCCAAATATACCGTGACCACCGGAAGTGCCCCTCGGAGACAGTTTTTAGATGCTTACAATGGCTGTAAACGCACGAGGAGCTGATTGAATGAGATGCCATGTTGATAGAAGATCTGATTCAGTTTTTTATTGAAAATAAATATAAATAAATAAATACACTTAAAACTAAACTTTTCAGTCGTGAACCAATGAAATTGATTTAGAATTCTGCGTAATGGGAAAAATTGTTTTACTTCTCTGTTGATGTTACAGATTTGGCAGATAGGCGGAGATCAACTCAAGCGGAGAGCTAATTTCATTTTGGAATGATATGCTAGAACTTGATACCGGTTTGGAATGGGAATGAAGGCCTCAGAGGAGGAGCTATGGTCCCTCCTAGGTTCATTAGGAATGAATTATCGTGCGGATAGGATACCTGTTAAGTTTATTAACTCATTGCGCAAATAAGGATATCGACTCTCTATTCTAAAAAATAAATAAATAAATAACTTTAAAAAACATTATTTAAGAAACACATCTCATTATAACTAATGGTAGTTTCATGATAATATTATCAGGAATAGAATATATGAAAATATAAATTAAGAAAGGCGATGATGAGCAAGAAACAATTATATAACTTACGGTTTTGGGTCTCAACACAAACGGAAGAATCAGCTCTCAAACAAAGGAAGTTTTAAACTAAAATGTCTATAACTATAAACATTTCTCCAAAGAAGTAACTCAAGATGGAGCTTTGAAAATGAAAGAAATCTGAGAGAGAGAGAGAGAGAGAGAGAGAGAGAGAGAGAGAGAGAGAGAGAGAGAGAGATTTCCCATACACAGAGACTGAATTCAAATGACAAATGTGCAATCATGAACCAGCTTAGACAGTACGTAAGATCATGGAACTATAAACATGGAAAGGGTGGAGAGCGCTTTGTTATGGCGCCAATGCAGCAGTCATCCTTTGGTGTAGATAAATCACTACTTTGATGTGATTCGCCTGGTTGTGGGCATTAACTTTGATTTACGCTATTACCACAGTTAGGCATTGCAGGGTAGAAGCATTCGCAAGAAATGCAATAAACTTGTCCTCTTCAAGGGGCAGTAATGCCCAGTGTTTCGAGTTTAGCTTTTGTTCATTTAGCATAAAATTGTCTGCAAATTCTGTAATTTAGTGGAAAGTCGGCCTCTATCACAATTAATGCCCACCTCGCCCAGCTGGAGCATAATCTGTTAACTTTCCATGACAATATCTTGTCATCTATGACATTTATTGCATTTTATTAAAGTAAATTTAGTAGTACACATTATTCAATCTAGTCATTTCTGTCTACATGATAATACATTTAAAATACTTAAAATTATCAACATTAGATAAGACTGACATTAATGAGTGATCTGTAAAAGTAAATTATATCAACAGGTGTTTCTTTTTTGTAATAATGACTGATATAAGGCAACATAATTACAATTCAAGTCCATTGTGTCATGGTGACACAGACTGGATACCAAGGTGATAAGACCTAGGTAGCGCATAAATGCAAATTAGAGTTTAAAGACTGTGATACTTAGAAGGATAATAAATATAAGGAGTGCAATAGGCTTTAGTGGTAAAAATGTATTACACAACCCCCCCCCCCCCCCCACCCCCCCCCCCCCCCATGGCAAGACATGAAATCACTCAGTCTCAGCACATGGCTACATTGCATGATTATTTCTATTGTATGAGACATATACGTGCTTCATTGGAAAGAGCTTTTCAAGAGCTTTTAACTGAAGATAAATTATAAAAGTAACCTTATGATATCATTTGCAACCACCATTAAAATCATTTCTAGTACACCATATCGTATATATATAAGAAGGACAATAAAAAATAAAAATACACACATTCCTCCTACATATCGGTTTGGTATTGAAGTCAAAATATAAAAATTTCATATGGTTCTCCTGCTCAAAATTACAAATATTTTTAAGTACACTTCTCAGCCATTTGAAAACTGGTTCAGTTCTTTTACAAAAATAAAAAAGGTGAATAGCACTTCCCTCTATATTACATATTTCACATAAGGAACTGCTGGATAGTTTAAAAATTGAAGACGTTTTTTCACAGGTAGTACATCATGAAGATGCTTAAAGATAACGTCGTCTGCAAGACGATGTTGTAATAGCTTCATTCAGCAACATCTCCACCCTTTCCTGTGGCGCCGCGCAGTGACAATCAGCGTTAATACATTTATACACGCATGTCCATTCCATGTTTATAGTTCCATGCGTAAAGATCCAAGAAAAAACGAAAAAGAAAAAACTCTACTTATCAAAGAAAGACAAACGAGCCTAATAATTATTGAAAACTATGTGAATTTACACTTAAAGGATGAAGAGTGATAGTTAGCATTTAAATTTTATTTAGTTTATACTCAAATATCTTCATTGATGACGATAAAGTTTCTAAAAGATAAATTAGCTCTAAACTCCGTTGCGGTTTCATTTTGACCAAGTGCGCTAGGGAGACAATAATCCTCCAAGAACAATTCCGTCCACAGAGCAATTAAGGTTTAGGGGGAGAAGCCTTGGTCAACTTCGTAGATTTTGCGAAAGGATTATCACGTCGGGTCTACCGCCTTTTTAAGAAAACGACATCCAAAGGAAGAGAAAGTGGCCTCAAGGGCTGAGTTTTGGTATAAAACCTCGATGTCCGATGAAATTCGTCCACAACGCATTACGTAACTCGTCATCCTTGCGACATCACTCTTGCCAAAAATAAACCTTTATTTCTGACAAAGTATGGCCTCGAAGAGACCCCTTTTGCCCGGCAATCCCAGGAAGGACCCGCCCTTGGAGGACGAGCAAGGGTTCGCCTTAGTGAGAAAGAAGAAGAAGAAGACTTTGGTACCAAATTCCACTCAGAATACCCAGCTCCCTACGACATCGGCACCGAATACGGCGAGTTTTGCGGATTTCCCGGCACTTCCAAAGTTTAAAGCTGTCACAATCGAGGGCCAGACTTCATACACTGCAGTCCGGGCCCTTGAGAAGAAGTATCCAGGAGCCAACCTCACAGCAAGACCGAACCTAAGGGGAGAATTCATCATTACTCCCAAGGACCAGAAATCTGCAGACCTCAAGAACGACAACCTGTGCCTGCTACTCGATCCTGCTACAAAAATCATCAAGCATGAGATTTGCAAAGTCCCCAAATATATTACAATCGATCGAGTCCTCGAGGTGCCCAACATCATGTACGCCAAGAGATGTACAGCCAAGGACGGACAGGAAACACTAAAAATAGAGGCAACTTTTAAGGGCCAAATTCTGGCCAGGGTCAGCCTTGGAATTTTAGGCACTTACGAGTCCGAAACCTTCGTGCCAGAGCCTCTAAGATGCTTCAAGTGTCAGAGGTCTGGCCACCATAAAAATGAGTGCAAATCAGAACACATCTGTGGAGTGTGCAGCTTGAAACACCAAACAGAAGAGTGTTTAAAGAAATATAAGGAAAAGGGCCACACAGTTGCCCGATGCCCCAACTGCAGCCAGCAACATCATGCTTGGTTCAGACTGCAGAGGATTTGGAAGGCGAAGGGCATCCCTCCTCCACCTGCAAGGCCTCGGCAACCATCACCGCCCAAGAAAACTCCAAGCAACCCCAGCTTCGATCCAAGAACGAACCTGCCTCCTGCACCACAAACCACTCAACCTTCCTCCCAACCTCCTCAATCCCGGCACTACATCCCCACCCCCTCAACTTCTCCTTACCGCCGAATTCCCGCCCCTCTACCTCCTCCCCCTACGGATATTCCCCCAACCCCTCAGGTCACCCCCCGTAAGATTGCATCACCGACGACGTCGATTCCCGCTCGTGCCGAAGCAGGAACCCAGACAGAAAAAGACGCAGTTGAAGAAGAGATGCAGACAGAGACACCGGCTGTAGCTCCCGTTTTGTTTAAAGAAGCAGGAACACAAACAGAGGAGTTCATAGCTAAGATAAATAACCAAACTCAGACCTACAAACCAGAACTCAGAACCGTGAACGTTGGAAGCGACTACATCCTCGTAGGACAATACCAAACCAGAAAGTTCCTGCTGACCTACGAGGAGTCTATTTCATTTTTACAATAATGACAATAGCAATGATCATCAACTGTTCTCTGAGCTCGTCCACGAACTGTTGGACCTAGAGATCAGTCTTCCAGATGATCTCCTCACAGAAGAACATAGATTCAAAACCCAGGAATAAATGCCACCGTTTCACGAGAGTCCAGTTTGTAGCATTAACTGCTTTTTCTACTACTAAATCCTCCTTTCCCCTCCGTTTTTCGGCCGCCTCACGTCTAACGATCGAATATTTCAACAGTCACTAACTACTGCTTAAGCTGTTAGTTTACTTTTTTGCTATTTCTAAAACTAATAATATTTCGTTTTTCTCTCTCGTCGATTCTCTATTGCTAACGATAGGCGCTTTTTTTTCTATTATCGTAAAGTGAAATATGGTACTTGAACTCAATAGAGTTGTGTGCTTTTTTTTCCGTTTTTCTACGACGATAAATTTTTCGATTTCCTTACTGGCCATCTCTGACTCGCTACTATCGATCTTTATCTTCTACTAATGGGTACCTAAGGGTTTAATGTGGTTTGTAACCTCGCCTATTCACCTTTGAATTCATAACATTCCACCTGCATATTCCATAGAAATCATAAATAAAAAGATCGCCTCATATCCTTAAATCACCAATGCACCTAAAAATAATTCAAAAGACCTACGGGCTGCTCATTAGCTAAAGCCCGTGCTGGCATAAAGCCAGCTTAATACTCCAACAACATGAAATTCTTATGCAGTCTTGACCTCTGCTCACTTGGTGTCACCATAGACGGTCTCCCGTCTCCTTCTACAGGATTACTCTCAGAGTTCGACTTAGGAAGTATGGAGTACGTACAAGGTAAATTTCGGATTTTTTTTATTTTGGTTTTAAGACTCAAGTACTATAGTAAAAAATATTACAGTGCATGGGGTCTTAGCAATTCATTGCAATTTATTCATTAAGTGAATTATTTAATTTTATTAAATATAGACCTTTTTTCTTAATGGTTACTGATACATTCATTGAAACAAAGTGCTCCATTTTATTGCAAACAATCTTTGAAGGAGCAACAAATTTCATAGGCCTAACATAGTCACGAAATTTGTTTCATTTACCTATTTTATTATGTTTACTTTTCCCTTTATCGTCTGATAGTTGGTGTTGTTATTTTCCAGCAGCAGCAGTTGGTGGAGGAGTGATGGTGGTGGAGGACGTTGTCATGACCTGCCTACCAAAAGCTCCCGCGCAAACCGTTGGCGGCGTCTCCGACTGGAGGGAGGACGTGAGACGAAAGGCAAAGAGGCCGAGGCAGACTTTGGCCGAAGAGGAAGCAGAGAGACTTCGGCAGAAAAGAGGGAGACTCGAGCATCTTGGGGCTGACAAGGGACGAGGAACCTTCAGCCTTGTGGACTTCCTGGCTGCTCTGCCTCCGCCTCCGTCGCCAACCTTCTCCCCGCCGAAGGAGGAGCAGGAACAGGAGGAAGAAACAGCAGCTGCAGTAAAACCGTCACTTCGTAGGCCGATCAGACGCCGGCTGGCGTTTTGATTTAATTGTGAATTTCAAAAATTAATTGTAGACCAGGCGCGTTTGTGAATAGGAAGGAATTGTCGTAATTATTGGATTTACTATATTTGATATTAGATGTAAAAATAACTAGCTAATTAAAGCGATCAAAACCTGCTCGGTTTTATTATTTTTACTTTTAATACCGATCTATTTATTGTATGTTTTAGAAAGATATAATATATATATATATATATATTATATATATATATATGTTACGCTAATGAATATGGATTTTTACTAAAGTTTCCTGACCAAAAAATAAGTGAAAATGAGAGAGGAGACATTGAAATACAAGTGAGTGTTGGACATTGTGTAGAGCATATGACCATTCTGCCTTTATAGATCTGATATTACTTTATCACTGGCCATAACTATATGCCTGCATGTCGTCAGATCTATGCAAAAATTGGATTAAATTGAAAAAATATAAAAACTTTGAATTGATAGGTGGATGAATAACTAATTTGTCGACGTAATAAACAAATTACAATAATCAAAAGGGCCTATTAAGTAGACAATCCAAAATAAGAGATTATAGCTCTTATGTGAATATTTTCCAGACCTTGTGAATAACATTATGAATATTCCGAAGAACAAATAAATAACAAACGGTTGTTATAACTGCCACTTATTGTCACATTAATGTTATAGTGTTTAAACGATTGTTTGAAGTCCATATGGGAGGAGAAATCATAAACCCTGATAACAGACTTCAGTTCTTCAATCTAACGTTTACAGTTCATCGTGGCGGTAAGGAACCGAACCGAACACCGTCACCAGCAGCTCGAAGCATAAGAGTTCGACAGCACCAACAGTGGCCACCTGTAAATTGAACATTTCATTTAATTATTTGTTGAATTTCATTATGAAGTTAAATTTGCAAAGCCTGAATTAAATGAAAAACGCAAGCCTCATTACTAAGCTAATCAGATTTCTCCAGTTCTCCCATTTTGCAGAATCCAGAGGGATTATCAACTTCAGCGTCGAAACAAACTACGCCAGTAGCCAGGAATACCAGAAAACGGAAAAAAGGTAAAAAAAATTATTACACCACTTTAATTCAAATTGACTAAATTAGAGGATTAAAATAATTCATCAACGTGAAATACTGGAAGACAAATTAGAATTATACAATAAATATATAGAAGACCGTGGCGTAATATTAATCAATGAACACGATATGAAACTAAACTATGAAATGCTTGGGTGTAATACATATATGCAAGACTTCGCTGATGAACCCTTTGCAGGAATAGCAATAGCAATTAAGAATAATATTAGACATAAAAATAGATTTCCAAGACGACATTTTAGCAGTCCAGATTCAAACTAACAAAGGACCGATAGTGATCAAGACAGGTTAACAGCCGCCAAGGAGACATTATTTCCCACTTCCGGAGGTCATGAGTTAATGAGCAGGAGAGAACCAACCTATCTCATTGCGGATCTAAATGCCAGACACCAACTATTTGGATAAAGGCATCTAATTACACAGATCAAGAAATAGATTGATAAATAAAAGATTTATTCACTTAGGACCTGATTTGGATACTTCCGTACCAATAACAGAAAAGGAAAGCCAGATATAATATTAGGAAATAACGAAATTCACCTCAGTATTGCCATTACGAAAGGACCAGCAATCTCCTTTGATCATATACCAATAGTAATCACATTGTCAACTAATCCAATAAACTATTCCATCTTCAGAAATACCAAATATAAAAAGAGAAAGTTGGGAAAGCTTCAAAAATTAAATAGAAAGGAAAATGAGTAGACAAACAAGAATTCAACTAAAATATAAATAAAAGAAATATTACACAAAGAACTTTAATGGTACAAAAATATAGACACAGGAAGCTATAATAAATCATATACCATACGTAAATAAATACACTACACTGCCACATCCTATTAGTAGTGGCAAATTTTAAAATAATAAAATGGAACTACAACAACATCCAAAATACATTACTTATACCAGGTCGGAACAACACATTAAATAAAATATACGTATCGGTATAAGAACAGTTAGAACAGTTAGTACAAGAAAACTCCAAGATTATATCATCAATATTCGGAAGACCTAATAAAACATACACAAATACAATACAATAACCCAAAAACTCCGTTTCAAGACTGATGGGAAGCAAAACTCATACATTACCATACATAAAGCATAGGAATGAGAAAATGTATGATGACCAAGAAAAAGAATTACTGCACAACGCCTACTGGCAGGAAATATTCCAGATAACGCAGGAGGATAACCAAAATTTCGACAACCAACATAGAAAATACTATTTAAGGAATTCATTGAACAACATCGACACAGAACAAATCCGCACCATACATCTGATATTAACAAAACTCGATGAAGACTGCCCACTAACAAGGAGCATAAGAGATACGAGAAAATAAATTACTAATTTAAAATCTTAAACTAGGCACCAGGAGGAAGTGGAATTAACAAGGCCATAATTCAAAATTTACCAGACATTGCATTTGAAAAATTGAGAGATATAATTGGGGTCTCACAATGTAACATTTTCCAATTATATTCAAGAATGCAATAATGATTTAAATACCCAAAACAGGAAAAGATACTTGTCTGGTCGAGAATTATAGACCAATATCATCACTAAAAATATTTGGCAAAATATTTCAAAAAATAATTAACAACAGATTAAGGTTGTTTCTAGAAGGCAATCAACTGCACAATATAAACAAATATGGATTTAGAAAAGGAAGATGAACCAAGATTGCAATAGCAACAATATAAGAGAATTGCACTATCATCACAAAGAAGAAAGCACCTATGCAACCTATTATGTAGAGATATATAGCCACGGCATTTGACAAAGTAATTATACAAGGAATTAAATACAAAATTTTACATCTCAACCTACTTGGCATTTGAGGAAATACTATGCAACTTCAAAGATCGAACAGCAGCAACGAAGTCATATTCCCGTTACTAAGAGGAGTCCCACAAGGATTCTGCTTATTCAGGTCCAACCATTTACTGCATATTATATTAAATAAAGGTTTTGCTACGGAGGAAAATGAAAGGCGAGAGCGCCAAGAACTTTCGGTCTAACACGACCCTTTACTTAGGCACAACATAGTAAAATTAGGCTTAATATCCAGACTAAGATTTACGTTGTTTTTATTAGTGATTTGTATAATTGCTGATTCCAGTAAATTTCTTGAAACAATCATTAGACCTAGCAATTACAGAGGTATCGCCCCCATTTATTCAGAGATTTTTCGCTCAGATGGATAAACAGTGCATTTGAAGTCTGGGCTGTTCTAACTGAATACATATGCTGCTTAATACGTACACAAATTTTCACTTGACTGACCGACGTTAAAAGATGGGCAATCCTTACAAGGAATTTTGTAAATAATGATGTTATTTGTTACGGGGCTATTCTTAATTAGCATATCTTTAATGGTATGGTTATAAGAGAACACTACATTAACTTTAAACTATTTAAATATTGATTTTATGGGTTTCAAATCCACGAAAGTAAGGCAAACTAAGTATATTTTAGGGGTTTCTTTTTCATTATTAGCAACACTAAAACTTTTTGTGAGCTTTTTGATAACAAATCAATTATTATATGAGGTGGGTAGCAGAGACCGTTTCCTATCTTTTTTCTGTATTCTATTTCTTGGTCAAGATATTGTGGACTCGTGATACGCAAAGCACGTAAGAACATATAAGATAAAAATTGAAATATTAATATTAAGATGGTGGCCAGAATAAAAATGTACACATGTTAAATTATTTGTGGGTTTTCTATAAATACTGAATTTACATTGGAAAGATTAACTATTTATTAATACATCTACGAAAGGGATGACATTGTTATTTTCAATTTCAACAGTGAATTCCATGGATGGAACTAAATTATTCAATTTAGACAATCATTCATTTACATCGATACCAACAGGTAAGACTACTAAGATGTTAAGGGGACAAGTGTGATATTCGGAAGGTGCTGTTTTTCAAAAAATTCCATATATAAATTTGAAAGGAGAGGTGATAAATGGTTACCCATGGCCATACTAAATATTTGTTGGTAATATTCTCCATTAAAAATATATCTCCAATCACAAATACACAACTTAATCAATGAAATTATATGACTAATGGAGATAGGCAATTCATGCAATACAAGTTCATTACTTAAATATTCTAGCACAGAGTCAATAAGGACTTTGGTCTTCAATTCTTTTAAACTTTTTCTGTAGCGAGCGGGGAAGTTATTTTCATGATAGGCATACGTAGCACTATATGTCATGCCTTTGATAATGTATAAATGATTTTGTGATAGGTCGCAGTATTTTTCAAACTTATATAGAGATGTCGCTATTGCTAAAGCTGAGGGTTTGTTACAAATGAAGAAAGACAACCCAAAGCCTAATGCAAGCACTGCATTATCACTAATTTGTTTGCTTGATAAATTCACCACACAATCACTTCTAGCATTAATGGTCCAATCTCTGTTGTCGATAAGGTTGTTTAATTTTCTATCCAGTTTTCTAATCAAAGTGTCTGTAGTGCTATGACGTTTTCCATATATTTCTTGCCTTAGTGCGTGTTTCCAATCAGCGGGAATCTAATAGTTGAAATTGCTGTACTGTACTGTACTGTACTGATGTCTGCTTTGCAGATGATATAACTCAAGTAGTTATACACCCAGAAAAACGAACATGAAGAAGGGACCCAACTTTGAAAAAGACAAGTAGACAAGTAACAAAAAACAATGGGCCAAATTGAAAGAATAAATAAGTTGAAAAAAGTGGAAATCAGAGACAAATAAATCCAAATTCGAACTGGTATCACTATCTGCATACAAACCTGCACAAATATTAGACCAACAACCACTAAATTTGACTAAAAGCGCAAGAATAGCTACTATAGTAATGCAATTTGGACAAAGAGGAATATAAACACATGTCGCAAAAAGACTGAGAATAGCAAGAACACAGAATACAAAGCTAAAAAGTTATAGGAATATGAACAAATAAAATCCATTTCTACAAAAGTCTAATCAGACCAATAATGGAATATCCAATACCCAAGTGCTTAGCATCGACCTCCAATTATAAGTGCATTAAAAAAAATATCAAGGTCTGCAATGAGAAACAATCAAGAATATGAGGATCTGAATATAGATCAAATACACAAATACAAAGTAGAAGCAAATAATCAGATTATATATACTGGCAACCAGTATACGGAGTAAACTAGCTTAGTGCAATAGTGAATTGACAGAAGAATCGGAAGCAGAAGAGAGAAACCTTGACCCAAACAACAAAGACCACAGATGGTGGAGAAGAATGTCTTCATATATTCATCGCGATGAACCTCAACCATTATACTTCCAAGGAATGTCTTGTGAAAAGTAATATGTAGAACTTTCTACGTAAATATATAGCAAAATCATTAAGTTAACATTAACGTTAAAATCTGTACAATTCAACATGTTAATATAAAATAAGATCATTATTGAAATAGGTTAATATTAAGGCCATAGTAGAAAAAATTGTGCCCTTACCCTTAAACCCAAATAAAATTGTGGATAAACCACACTTTATATTACTCTTATTAATATTTAACTTATACACTATTCCCTACATGGTTAGCTAACTAACTGCCCTTTCTCTTCTTCTCCATCTTACCTATCAGCTAAAAATAAATAAATTGGCAAAGCCCAGAATTAATTTGACAAAGCCCCAACATTACAAACCTAACTCATTACCGTTGTACTAAACACCATATTTGTATCGTGAACAGAATTAGTATTAGAGTAATTACACCGAATACAACATTCACTTTTAATTTTAAAAAATATTACCATTACCAAAAATACAGTATAAATATAAAAACACTTACTGGCACTAAATACACTAAACGCTCACAGTCGAAATTGGTAGCGGGACTTGCCGGGTCTCTCAGGTCAAAAGGTAAAGCAAATACCTCAAGGGTACACTACAGGAGTCAGGACCGCACAGTTAATCCAATGTTCCCACGGTCACTCAGCATGGGACAACCCCAGGAGTTCTAGATTTTCCTTAGGAAACCCCTCACAAGGCAAGACCCCCTACCGACCACCTCAGTCTAAAAAGTCGAATAGTCGCCTCAAGAACCCGATGTCTGATAAACACTTAACGAGTCATTAAGATTGACCGCCGGCAGATGCTTGTTGCGAACTTTAAACTTACTTATTCAGTTGTTACAACTGCAGTTCTGGACAATGTGATTGTAACACGACAGACTGAACGTAACATTCAATGTAACACTAATTGTCGTCCCTTTGGTGTTATTGTAATATGAAATCATCAATACTACTTTTCTTCAGTGAAAAGGATATTGGTTTTTATTCTAACTTTTTTCTTTTTGTAATCAATTTTTTGTAAATAAATAATAATTTGTAAATATTGCTATATAAATTTTGTAATAATTTTTATATCATCCAACTTATGTAAATGAAATGTAATATTTTTTCTATTTATAAAAGATATAAAAAACACTACTTTTCATGATGGAGTATCAAACTGAATTTTTTTCCCAGAAATTTATTAGTAAATTTGACAACGTCTTTATTATAATGCACATTAGAGACATAGTGACTTATTTAATTAAAATAAACCATAGTATGTTGCCAGGTAAATGTGTAAATACAAAGTAATTAGTGACAATGTTTCTCTAACATAATCCAAGTTACCAACCGGCAGTGACTCACTGCACACAATACACAAGATATAAGATCATTCAATATGTGTTCCATTAAAACAATTGTCTCTATAGGTATCAATGTTTTTTTTTCTGTTTTTTTCTTTTTTTTTTTTTGTCTTTGTGACGCGTTTAGGTGCGGTTAGCGATACATTCACCCTCAGGATCACTCTCCCTTTAAGAGTCCTATTCTCATTGCACATTGTTCGTCGTCAGTGACCTTGGTAGTTGTGACGCCAGATAACTCACAATCAATCGAAAAATAAATAAATAACAAATAAATAAATAAATAAAAAGAGGGTCGCGCTAGGGCTTCGGAGCAGAGCGGACGTGTCTTGAGCTGATCCCCGCTTTTCTGGTGATTTTGTCCTTGCCTTTGCCTAGACTCTACAGAAGATGAAGAAGAGACAACTTAAATGTTTTTGTTTTTACTTTTGGGCAAACTTTAAAGAAAGGATTTGATTGGATTACATTTTTCTTTGCACAGGACGTATGACCTTGCTGTGAATGGTCATTTTTATTGCATCTATAAACTCGACGGTTTGTTTAAAAGGAGACTATGTTCTGTATTTCTAGAAAGAAGGATATAGTGGTTTTGTCAACAGACAGATTGTAACGGGCGGATACGGGTGGGTTAGGGTAGGGTAAGATTAATGGTTGCATTATCCCGATTGTAAATGTATATGCCCCTACAGGTTCAGGGAGGACTAGAGAGAGAGAGAGAGAGAGAGAGAGAGGAGTTTTTTGGGAATGACCTCACCTTTTTTCTGAGACACAATCTTGATTCCCTGGTGGTGATTTCAATTGTGTGACATGTCTCAGGGACTGTAGCAACGATAATAGATATTTGGTGTCCAAAGCTCTTGGTACTCTGGTTCATAATTTAGCGTTAAAGGATAATTATCATTTTTCTAGAGGTATCCCGGAATATACGTATGTTAAAGAAAATTATGGGTCTCGTATAGATAGAATCTACACCGTTAATTTGTTCCGTCACATTACGAGAGCACAAACAATCCCTATTAGTTTTTCAGATCACAATATGGTCCTCTTGAGTATAAAGGTTATTGACTTAAAAACATCAACAGATTATGGGAAATTAAATGTAAAAATTTTGGATTCTGATAATATAAAAGAGCAATTTCAAGACTTGTGGAAACGGGTACAATCTTACAAATGTAAGTTTCCTGATATGTTGGAATGGTGGGATTGGGCAAAGTTACGATGTAAAGATTTTTTTGTTAAATTATCCAAGAAGATTTCACGGGAAAAATATGGTTCACTGAACCTATTACATTGGAGGTTACAACAATTAAATGATGTCCATTATAGAACGGGGGATAAGTACGACATGATCCAAACACTGAAAAAGAGAATTTGTGACCTACAGAATGAGTTTTTGGAGGGTGTGAAGGTTAGGATAAAAACTGATGAGATGTTGAAAGGTGAAAGAGTTTCTTCCTATCTGCTTGGCAAAGAGATAACTAAAAGAATAAATAATTGTTTTACTAATCTTAAAATGGAAGACTGTTGAGGGGACGAATGCGATTTCTGTGCGAATTAGGGAATATTTTGAGAAAATGTTTCGTTTGGTTGAAGGTGACCGACAGCATATGACCTTTTTTCTGGACAGGTGTGGACCAGTGCTGAATGGTCAAAGCCTACAAGCTTTATTATCTACTGAGATTCAGTCAAAGGAGGTGTGTAATGCTGTGAAAAAAATGTGTAATGGGAAAACCCCTGGGTACGATGGTCTCCCTATTGAATTTTACATAAAAAATTTGGAATATTATAAAACAGGATTTCATAACTATTAAATTATGTATGTGATGTAAAGCGAATGTCCAGGAGTCAGATGTAGGTGTAATCAAACTACATGCAAAAAAAAGGTGACCTTGCTCTAACAGAAAATTGGAGACCCATAACGTTGTTAAATACTGATTATAAGATTTTTGCCAAGGTTATAAAAAAAAGGTTTGAGTCTATATTAGAAGACATAATTTCCCCTGAGCAATACTGTGCAGTCAAAGGGAGATCGATCGTTCAGTGTAACAATACCATACGAGACATCATGTTCTATTCAAATGAAAATAAAGTAGATGCATCCATCTTGAGTCTCGATTGGTCAAAAGCTTTTGATAGAGTGCATATTATTGGTTTTGTATATGAGGTGTTAGCAAAATTTGGTGTTCCGACAGAGATTATTGATTGATTTGATAAAAATATTATATTTACAATGTGTAAGTCGTGTAAGTATTAATGGCTGTCTAAGCAGTTCCTTTCCTGTCAAGAGGTCGGTGAGGCAAGGCTGCCCTATGTCTATGCTGCTATTCTGTATTTTTCAGGAACCTTTCTATCAGGCAATTCAAGAAAGTAACGATATAATTGGTATGAGTCTTCCAAATCAGACAGTCGTGAAAGTACAAGGGTTTGCTGACGATTCTTACGTATCTGTGTCAACAACCAATTCGATAACATCTTGTTCCAAGCTCATTCACCACTTTGAAGTCGCGACAGGTGCTAGACTTAACAAAGAAAAAACTACAATGATAGGTTTGGGCAACTGGATTAACAGGCAGGATTGGCCTCTGGAGTGGATACGGGTTGTTAATAGTAAGGTTATTTTTGGTATTATCTTTTGTTATAACTTTGATTTGATGCACGAGGAAAACTGGTCTGTCATCGCGAATAAGGTTCAAACTGCCGTAAATATGTTGAGTATGAGGAAATTTTCAATTTTCCAGAAGAGTAATTATAAATTCTTTGATTTTATCAAAAGTATGGTATATGGCCCATACGTTACCCCAAGTAAAGAAATATATTTGCAAGATTAATGCATGTATCTTTCGGTACATCTGGAAGGGGATGTACAATCCAATAAAAAGGGCTACGTTGTGTTTACGTAGAAGTGAAGGGGGTTTGGGAATATTTGATGTGTACTACAAAACTCAAGCTATCTTCAGCTGCACTGTATTAAAGGATGTGTTAAGTGGAATTGGTTTGAGTGTGTATTATTGTAAACTTAGATTTAGTTATTTGTTGTCATTAAGAGTTATAGTTGACGTATCTTATGTGACACCGTCGTTCTATTCGAGTGCCATTGAGGTGATAAGGAAAATGCATAGGCTTAAAAACTTTCCGTATGTTACATACAAGGCAGCTTACTATTATCTCAAATTGTCTTTAAAACTAAGCATTGAGAGTGATTACCCGCTACTAGATTGGGTATTGATTTGGCAACGTATTAATGTTCCTTTTATAAGTACTTTGGAGAGGGAATTTATATACAAATATATGCACGGGATTTTGGCAACAAACCACAGACCGAAGATTTTAAACATTAAAAGCTCAGATTTATGTGATAACTGCAGTGAAACAGAATTTATATTGCATAATTTTTTACTTTTGTAACCAAATTAAGCCAATTTTGTTGCATTTTCAAAAAGTGTTGGTGGAGATTTGTGGTATGGGCCCGGATAACTTTATAAAGATTTTAATGTTTAATTTCCACTGTAAATTGAAACGAGATGATAATAGTGCGTTAGTTTTATTGACAGGTTACTTGTATGCAATGTGGGTGGGTAAAGTGAAAAAGATGTCGTTGTCTGATTTGATAAGGTATCTTAAGGGTAAACTTAATTGTGATAGATGGGTTTTGCGGAATACATATAAAAAGAACTTTTGCAAGGTACTCTCAAGGAAATATATGGAATAATTTTTTTAGAAAAGGCTGCCTAAATTTTGTACGATGCTGTTCCCCTTAACACTTACGGTCTGTTAACTCGAATTCTGTTCAAGAAGGGTATTAATTATTGTATGTGACTCGGTTGAAGACTACCTTTGAAAAATGTGATGAAATTATTTTACGCTGAATGTTTGTAAATTTTTTTGTATACAAATAAGTGCTATTTGATTTATTAAGTGCTGTATATGGAAAATAAAATGAATATTGCTTCTTGACATATGTAATAAAAAATGTATTGTGCATTAAATATTTTAAATAAAAGATAAAAAAAAGTATGGTTTTAAATCTGGGCTCTTGTTACATTATCCACACTTAATTGTTATACTAAGACTTTGCAATTTGCAAAAACGAACTAATATCCTTACAAATATATATGACACTGTAAATCAGTTTTCCAGGGTAGTTTGAATTTTAATTTAAAAAGAGGGAAATTCTCTCTCTCTCTCTCTCTCTCTCTCTCTCTCTCTCTCCCCAGACGGAAAACAATGGAATAATATACTGAGAGCAACTGAAGTAAGTGCAGAACACTTTGAACTTGTAGTACTACAACATTTAACGTAAGGGCGGTCTGCCCTTGCAAATTCAACCCAGGGGACGTTGCAATATCAACCGGCCAAATTCAACCAACTTTGGGCAACAGACCAAGAAGGAATTTCAACGCATTATCAAGAAAGTGAATATTTGCGAATAAACAACAATTAAGAGCTTGAACTCAACTATACAAAGGTGGTCCTCCCACTGAGCAGCAGTTAGTCAGAAATGACTGGAAACGACCAATAACGACCACAATGAATAGAATAATCAGTAGTCTAAGGACGGAAGGAAGGAAGGAAGGAAGGAAAGCAATAATCCATGACTATAAATGAGATAATACGTCAATAGATGTCACATGATTCAAGACTCGTCAAAAGAGTGGCGAGCAATTTCTCCTACCCCATTTCTTCCTCCTCCTCCTACCATCCTAATCGGAGACCCTGGCAGAGATATATCATCCCTCCCTCTCCCCCTCTAATTCATGTCCCTCAAGACAACGTCCGAAAGAGATAGAGAGAGAGAGAGAGACAGGCATTTTAGTAACTATTATAGGTCTAAAATTAACTGCTACGGTTCCAGTTATGCAGTCTGTGACATTCATTCATTTACACATTTAACATTTAAGGAAACGAGAAGTGACTTACAAGTATTACCTGTGGTAATAACGACTAGATGTAGGAGAGCGGCACCAACACAAACACGCGCACACACACACAGCAGAACTCCATGTATCATCGTCACAAACCGACAGACGAGTGATCGTGATATTAAGGTTGATTATCTCGCGATTTCCAATAAGATCTTCGACCTAATGAGCATCTGGTTGTCACCAGAATCATAGCACCTTATTCCCCCCAGTGATTCCAACCACGAGAGAGAGAGAGAGAGAGAGAGAGAGAGAGAGAGAGAGAGAGAGGCACTTTTCGGATACTAGTCTGGAACAAAATTGAAAATCTAGGCCGATAGTCATGTTTACGCTCCCTTGTTGTTCGGTGAAAGAGAGAGAGTGTCACCGGCTCAGTAGCAACATAGGTCTATTGGGATCCACAAAAGCGCTAATTTCCAATTTAGATTTTTGAGCTTTTTCAGCACTGGATATCATTATTATAAGTTTTTTTTTTCTCTCTCTCTCTCTCTTTCTCTGCTAAAAATGAGTGAAATGGGTATGTTGCCATGCCCTGGGTTCCCGTAGGATAGAATAATACCCAGCATTCAACGCCACCAAATGGTTATTCGGCCAGGGCACCAAACCAGGTTGGTTACGGGCATTCCGAGTTCAATGGGGCACTCGGAGCCTCTAGAGCGACGGCAGAAAATCTCTGCAACGACAAAACTCGTCCCGGGATAAAAAAAAAAAAAAAAAAAAAATTAGAAACATACTTGATTCTATTTCATCATTTCTGTTCCCGAGACGACGATCTCTGGGGCCGGTTCAAGCCGCTGTTCGGCTTGCACGATTTCACGATATTCACGTCGTTCATTCAAAAGTAACCGATTCAGATCAAATTCTGCCAATAATTAACGTCATTGAGGTTGAAAATGTAAGTGAATTGACGTCAAATTAAATTATTATCGTCTGTTAAAGTCACGAGTTTCTTTTTTATCTATCAGGTCGGCCATCTTGGTGTATGGGACAGACCACTAAAAAAGGGGAAAAAACTCCCAAACAGGTTGGCAAAGACTGGACGAGGATTTTATTATAAAAAATTTAAGACTAATAAATTAAAAATGAAAATGAAACTACAAAAACATAAGAAATGAAACGACAAAAACACAACAGGGAAAATTTCGAAAGACATACGTTCGTCACTTTTCAAATCGCGGGAAAAAACACCGGAATAGATTCCCATCATAATGGGATAATGACTGGAATCCAAAGTTGAATGATGTAGCAACCCTTACATAATGACATCAGCTTCACTCCACAACGGATGGTAATATTATTTACAGATAAAAAACTCTTTCTCCTAAATCTACTTTACGCAAACGGTTGAGTGATCTGCGCCAGCAAATCATTCGATTATAAATTCTTTTTCTTAAAAAACATCGGCGCAAAGAAGTTTGCCAAAACGGCGAATGTAAAACAACGAGGATTTGTTGTAGATTTCCGTCCTAAAAACGGTCTGCAATTTAATACTATAGTAGGTCTAATGCTACGTCCTAATCGTCCGCCATGACACTTGATGTCCCACTACTTTAAGCAACTAATATCAAAATTAGCAAGAATTACCGACCACAGACCATTTTAAAATATATAAATTAATGCAGTAAACTTATGAACCAACAAACAGGGGATATACTATATATATATATTAATCAAAACAAAATAGCTTGCGAGATATGTGCAAGGCAAACTAATGCCTTGGTTGGCCATGTGGCCATCAGACAAGATGGTGAAAAAAAGCAATGATTAGAGCTCTCTCTCTCTCTCTCTCTCTCTCTCTCTCTCTCTCTCTCTCTCTCTCTCTCTCTTATTCTTATCTTACAATAATATATTATTTAATCCTGGTCGTATTCCATTTACAGTAGATCCAGACCAATGCAAGATGTTGTGAAAAAGCTAAAAATGTGAGAAAAAAGCTCTATTCAACTTCCAGCTTCATGAAATGAGACCAAACAATTTGTGCAAGTTACTAACTCATAATCTAATGCATATAATATGGGCCTTGGTAGTCTCAAGATTTTGGAATTTAAATTTCTTGACCCCAAGATGACTTCCACACATGAAATCATGATCAGGGTCATCAATTTGTACTGATTATTTTGCTTCATTTTGTGGGTCAGGAAATGGAAGAGAATTAAACCCTATAGCTACCTTTAAAGTTCAGCTGTTAAGTACTGTAAAACTAGGCCTATTATAGGCTAGTTCCTGACACAAGAAATGAGGCTAAATAATTGCTGTATATTATATACGATATAAAAGATTTTCAATTCAAAGACACAAAACTAGTCTATATTGACACAATGAATATTTATTATTATAGGCATTATTATTTAGCAATACCTTTGCCTCATTTTCTGAAGCAAGAGAAAAAAATGGTTTCACACCGTGAGCTGACGACAAACGAAGCAACTTGCAAGACGTCAAATTAGTGGCACAATGGCTTCCTTCCTCTTTCCCGTCGTTCTGCTTCGAGGCTGAGGTCAGGAGAGACTTCTTCCAAATGTGTCGGGAGTTGAGGGTAGAAGGTTTAATGGACGTCTGTCTGTTGAAAGGGAAAGGAGAAGTAATGAAGAGGGGGACAGATGCCTATACCACCAGCATGTGGTCTTCCTCCTCCTCCTCTCATTGGTAGGATTCAATTCGGCTCCTTTACTCTCTTATTTTATGGCTTTGTTGTTACTCTATATTTAAGCCTTATTCCAGGCGAGGGCGGTAGGGCCAAGCGCCCCTTCCCCTTCATCCCCATTCAGGTAAGGTCCTTTAACGTGGTAGGTAAGGTGAGGCAAAAGGAGGAGGAGGAGGGAGGAGGTCTCGTGAGGTCTTCCGGCTGCTGGAATGCCTCCTCCTTCCTCCCTCTGTGGTCAGGGGGGAGGGAGCCCCTAGGCCACACCCCAAAGTGACCCCTCCCCCCATCTACATCGTCTCGCGGTTTGATGCCTAACAGAGGCCTGATATCTATAATAACGTTTTTTGTATGATGTATTAATAAACTGAGAAGCCTTTCATCCTAGATTCCTCCACTGAACTCTCGTTGTTTTCAGGACTATAAAATGGCCTATGATCTTTTTATGTCTTTTTTGTTTTAAATTGGTCTGGCTTTCATTTATGCATTTAATTGATAGGCCATTTATAGATACTCCCCCCCCCCCCTCTTTATCCTGCCATTCAGAGGACCTCAGAGGAAAACCGATGTTTTTGAGAGGGGGTAGGGGTTGGAATACGTGTAAGTCTCCTGACAGGTCCCCGATGCTGCTTCTGCAAGTTGTGGTTCTGATTTCATTAATGAAGGGAAGTGACATATTGGGTGAAGTTAGTGATTGGAAGCTGTTGCAGGTACTACTCAGTCAACCGAAGAAGTGCTGTGGAAGTCTTTTGGGTGATTTGATTGTTATTCTCACTCTCAAGAGACTGTCATGGTGTTTGCTTTCAAGAAAGTCAACCATGTCCTCGTGAAGTAATGTCACTCGTGCCAAAGTAACTGGAACTCTTGTCTGTGTGAATGATAGACATCCTCAGCTGTAATGCTAAAGATGTCTGTCTACTTCTCATTGAAGTAAAAGCTCTTTTATAATTGTAGAATGTATCTATATTAAAAGCTAACACTTTGTACTTGTATTGTAATGACCAAGACTTGTAATGCTGACTGAAAGTTATTTTACAGGTTGTATCATTCATCATGTATTCAGAAGTGTTGAAGATTATTAGCACCAAAAGCCATGGTCCCTGAAGTAAAGGAACCCCTTTGTGTGAATCTGAAGTCTGGAGAAGTGGACAGAGGAGCAAAGTCTTGTAAAGCAGAAGGTAGGAAAGCAGTGCTGTTCTTTGATAGAAGTTCCCTGTCTCTGTCATCTAGGGTTGAATATCGTGGTTTTGGAAACTGTGATGATGATGATGAGAAACAAGAGATCAGATGTGACTAGGTAAATAGAGGTAATTTAAGGCCTCGTCAAGTATTTTACCTGAAGTACGTCAAATGGCTACTGATCATGGTAGTAATTTTCTCAATGGTAAAAATGTTGTGAAACTTCTGCATAGGCCAGATATTCTAATATGTATTATAATGCACTTCGAGGAATCAAGGACACTTAACACTTAGTTTATTTCCAAATCTGAAGAATCATTGATGAACTGCAGAAGATGAATTCCATTGTTGTTTATTCAACTTCTGTAAGAGTAGGATTCAGATCTTTAGTCAGGTGTAGGAAAGATTAAACTCATTGCATTTCTGTCTGTAGTTTTGCCAGTAGTAAGGTTTGAGTTTCGCATAACAGTAAAGAATTTCATCGAGGTTTTGTTGTTCCACCTGTTTTCACCTAAACCTTCACTGGGCTTTACCAGAGAACCTTTCTTTTCTTCGCAATACTCGTCTTCTTGTTTAGTTCATTGCGATTTCACTGCCCATTTGGCTGCCGTTTCACTGAATTAGACAGGCCTTCATTAACACTGGGATGTTTTTAATGTGCAGAACATTTTCACTGAATTTAGAGACTGGAGCACTAGATATGCAGGTCATTTGTGCTGAAGTAAGAAATAGGCCTACATTGTTGGTCTCAGTAAGGGGTAGTGCCATCAGTGCTCCTCATGCAGTGCACTGTAGGCATTGCTTAAGGTTCGTTGCTGTGCCCCTTTGCCCCCAGCTGCTGCCCTTTTCATTCCAGTTACTGGACTTTCAAACTGTCATTCAAAGTATTCTCTTTCTTCCATCTTTTCTTTTTCCCACCGTCTCCTAACAATTGTTCTATAATGCAACTGCTGTGAGGTTTTCCTCCTGTAACACGTTTAAAAACTTTTAACGCTTAATTTCTGTTTCTGTGTAGAATGACCTCAGGGGTCCCAGTGCTTGGCCTTTGGCCCAAATTTTTTATTCCTTCTTTCCTTCCTTCCTTCCTACATTATTTGTGCACTCATGACGTCAGCCACATTTGGACTGAGTTAAGAGTCTGGACTGCACTACTATTCCTGAACTAATCTCATTATCACTGGACTCGTTTTGATATGCAGATGATTTTTCATGTATTAACAGAGTCCAACATTATCATTGTGCTAAAGAATTGGAGTTAATTAGGAGACTGGACTAAGTTACTTTTGTAGTACAGCAAGAGAGAGAGACAGGCGCACTTTATCATTAAGGTGCAGTTGACATTCAGATGATTTTTTTTATGACTTAAGAGACATTACTGCAGAACTGCTGTTGATGCGCAGAGCATTTTTACTGGACTCAGGCACACGACTCTGTCGCTCCAGGTGTCTCTTTTTGAGGTGCATGATATGCAGGGCATCTGCTGCTCTCCACGCAAAGGGCTTTTCTCCTGAGTGGTGAGAGCAGTTGACATTATTATGGTACTGCTCTCATGTTAGGGTCTCTTTGTTTCATTTTTATGAATAGTTGAAGTAAGTAAAGGCTTGGAAGAATATTTCAGCTGATTGTATGCTTTTGAAATGTTGCATGAAGGTACATCGAATTACACATTTTTCAAAGTTTATCATAAAGTGTTGTGATTACAGGGGTCTCTCAACTTGAGGTGATTATAAACATTGCTGATGAGTGGTGTTCCCTCAGGAATGTTAAATAGAATGTTGTGTTTGGTGTTAATCTAAGGCTTTTTTATTATTTTATTATTCATGGTTTTTGGTATTGGAGTGTGCAGATCATTTCTTTTTTGAATTATTCCAGGGGAAGAGGTGTCACCCTGAATTATTATCAACAATGACAAGAAGAGGTACTTTATTCACCCCAGGAATTCCCTCTCGGCTTCCATAGGAGATGTAAGTGAGCAGTCATTGCCTGGTCAACCACCAGGAAGACCTCCTACCTGTCCTTATGAATGAAGGTAAGCGGTCTGAATATAGGGAACATTGATCTGTGTTGTAGACTGTTTTAATACCTCTCTCTCTCCCAGGATTCTTGTTCTTGAAAATCCTTCCTGTGGTGTTTCCTGATTGTCCACTGAGGAGGTCCTTTATATTCTGTCCTGCTGTTATTTTGGTGGTTGTAAGAAACCCTGAGTTTAATTTCTCATCGTAATCATGAGGTTTTGAGGACTGAGACACTCAGGAATAGTGTTCTATTTTTACCACTGCAGGACATATGCCTGATTAACTTGTTTGCTTTAATATCTTTGTATAATGCAGCTCACTTCTCAGTAGTAATTAAAATGATGACTTTTTTTCAGTGGATAGCCAGTCATTAGCTAGTCTCTTGCTATTGACCTAACTTTTGTAGGTTCAAAGACTGGGCTATGCTACTGGATAAAGTCTGTCAATGAGATTTCACTTTAGTTTAATTTCCATTGTGTATCACATAGTTAGGAAGACTCAGACATATTGGTTCTTAAACTGTTCATCAAAGGACTTTGTGAATTATTCGAAGATTGCAGGGCTCCACAGTCTGCATTTGAGTGGAGACTTGGTGTGGTGTGTTTGTGAGTAGTAGCACTGAATGCTGCCTTTATGATGGATGTCCCTCAATAGGAGGAAGTAGTTGTTTGTGCAAAGTTAGACTTTGGTCAGGTGGTTGGCAACAATTTTCTTCTTTTTTTCTGTTTCTTAAATTTAATGTTTTTGTGAGTCATTTCGAAATTCAGAGCATTCTTTGTATCTGGAATTTATTTTGATCACTTTAGGTGGATTGTTTACTGGCAACAGTTATGCAGACTGTAGGGCTGGGTAACAGTTGTTCCTGTTTTGGATAACCTTTATTTTTCCCCTTGTATTTTACTCCTCTTGCTGGGATGAGGAAGATTGATTCTGCAGTGACATCTGCCCCAAGGACTGGGTCAGTGTGGTCTTGTAAAGGTATGAGAAGAGGAGGAGGAGGAGGAGGAGGAGGAGGAGGAGGAGGAGGAGGAGGAGGAGGAGGAGGAGGAGGAGGAGGAGGAGGACCCAAGTCAGTTTGGAAGGGAAAGGCACCAGCACAGAAGTCACAGTTTCTGTGGACTGATTCAGAGTTCTTTGCTCTTCAAGTCTAGGAAGATTGCCTCCTCTTGTTTCAGGTGAATATTGCTGAAGAACTTCCAGGCTTTGCCCTCCTCCATAGTAGCAGTTCTGCATGAGTGAACTGAGAGGTCTAATATTATTTTGTGCTTTAAAGGTGAACTGGAATATTCATGTTACCAAAACTGAGTGCCCCAGCTTCCTCTAGAGTCCACCTTCCTTGTGGCCTGAATGTTCCAGTTGGGAACACCTCTGTTCCACAGCAAAGAATGGTTTGAAGTTGATCAGCCCAGGAAAGGGTTTGTGTCTATGAATTTTGAAATGATCAGATGTGCTTTTATTATTATTATTATTATTATTATTATTATTATTATTATTATTATTATTATTATTATTATTATTATTATTATTATTATTATTATTATTATTATTATTATTATTATTATTATTTATTTGTTTGTATGTGGGAATAGAAAGAGTTGCAGACTTGGTCAGTATGTATTGACCCTTTTATATGCCTATTACAGAACCTCAGTTTCTTCACCTGCTCATGTTTCAGGTAGTTTTCAACGTCTTATATTTATACTTACAGAATCCTCTTTGGATGATAAGCCAACCAACCAACCAAGTGCATCTGGGCGTTAATGTAAGAATGACTTCAATAGAGATTATGAACTGCAGCTTTGCTTAGAAATTCAACTTGCATTCTCTGGCACTTCATGGCTTCATATGTCATCCAGGTGAATTATGTGCTCACTTCTTTACAAAGAGATTAGTATTAACTTTTATGACATAATAATTTTGCAAAAGGGAATGTTCTTAGCTTATAGAATGAATTCTTTGAAGAGTCTCTTTAATATTATAAGAGCTGATGAAAGCCAACTGAGTTCCTGCCCTTTACTGCAGGTGTCAGATGCAACGTGCAGGGTGTCAGGGTCATTGCCAGAGGAAGTCTTGTTTGTTTGCTATTGGAAGTGCTGCTCTCAGAGAATGTTCCTTAAATCATTTCATACAACAGGATTTTGACAGTGTTTCCATTTAAGTGACTGACTAACAAAGATGAATCCTACAATTATAAAGCTTTGTATGAGTTCCGTCTATCTGCAAGCAAAATTTGGGTTTAGATTGAAGTCTGAGGATGGTTTGGCAAACACTAGAGTGCTTTCTTAACCCAAGTAGACAAGTTGCATGATGTCCACTTTAAGTGAGAATAACGAAGGTTAACTTGGAAGAGGAGGGAATAGAGTGCTGTATTAATACGATGGAGTTCGTTTTGAGCTGTCATTAACAAATGCTTTGTGTTGAGAACTGATTTTGACCTGTGTTTAGTTTTTTGTTTTTTAAAAAGTTTTTTTTATCAATTGAGTCTTTTGGCAATTAACCATGACCGGGATACCTCCTGATCTAGGAAAAACCTTTTCCAGATATTGTGGATGAAAGGGACTCTGAACAGAATGTGTGCTTAGCATGTGGGGTTTTGTAGGGAAGGAAAGGGAAGACACTGCAGGCATCAAGTACGTTGCTGTGACATCTGTAGTTGGAGGGGGGCGATGTGACCAACAATTCCCACCTCCCCCAACCCCGCCCCACACCCTCTTCAGTTGGAATGTCTGTCGTATTCACAACATGGCA
>NC_087214.1:23334479-23363361 GCF_015104395.2 Macrobrachium nipponense
CTCTGTTTTTTTAAACATCTCTCCACATACCGAGCTATTTCGAACATTCCATTCTCTCAAGAAGATTATGAATAAATACAAGAGCAAAATAGACCAAAAAAAAAAAAAAAAAAAAAAAAAAGACATCACCTAGCATTAAAGTAAAGAAAACAAGAGAAATTAAAAATTAGTGCGATTGTCAATTTTTTCTATCGTTAATGTTTAAGAGTCAGTGCTTAGCGAATTGTCAGGGTTTAGCGAGTAAGCGTTTAGTGAATTTTTATGAGTAAGTGTTTGATGAATGTTTAGGGTTTAGTGACTGTTTAATGTGTCAGCATTCAGTGAATGTTTACTGAGTCTTTAGGGTTTAGTGAATATTTTGTGAATGTTATTGAATGTTTATTGTGTAAGTATTCAGTGAATGTTTTGTCTTTAGGGTTTTAGTGAATGTTTTGTGAATGTTAAGTGAGCGTTTAAGTGAATGTCTTGTGAAATGGTAGTGTTTGTTGAATATTTAGTGTGTAAGGATTCAGTGAGTGTTTAGGGTTTAGTGAATGTCTTGTGGATGTTAGTGTGTAAGTGTTTATTAAGTTTTTAATGAGTGGATATTCATTCACCGTTTAGTATTTAATAAGTATTTAGGGTTTAGTAAGCATTTAGTATTTAATGATGCGCTTAGGGTTTAGAGTGAGTGTTTAGTGTTTAATTAATGTTTAGGATTAAGTGAGTGTTTAGTGGGGTATAATGAGTATTTAGTAAATTAGTGTTTTAATTAAGTGTTTAGTGAGCATTTAGTGTATAGTGAGTGCCTAGTGAATGTTGGGTATTCAGTGTTTTGTGTTATTGAGTGTGAGTGTATGTTAAGTGAGTGTGTATGTGTGTGTGTACGTGTGTATGCAAGTGTGAGTGCTTACTGAGTATGTGCTTTGAGAGTGTTAGTGTTTAGTGATTGTACTTCATTACTGTTTAGTTAATGCTTCGCTGCTGTATGCAAAGAAAGTCCTGTATTTACACAGGAGCCATTTATAACTTGACAAGGCTGCCTTAGATCAAGAGCAGATGCTTAGGCCTGTTTTCGTAAGGTAATTTTTCTCTGTGAAATTGGTTCGAATAATAATAATAATAATAATAATAATAATAATAATAATAATAATAATAATAATAATAATAATAATAATAATAATAATAATAATAATAATAATAATAATAATAATAATAATAATAATAATAATAAAGCTTAAAAAAGTAATAGTAATAAAATATAGTACTAAGAGCTGGACCGAGACCTTTCAATATGGCCTTCCGAAGTCACTCTCGGCAGGGAGATCGCTACTCCAGTGATTGAGGCCCTCTGCCTTGCACACAGCTTACATATTTGCACATTCGGTTGTCCGATTTTTATGACTGTTGGAGACGCATTATAAATCATATTAACAATGGTAAATACATTGAACAGATGTGAGAATATAATATGATGTTAGTGCCTGTATACTAGATATAATGAACAATTAAAGTAAAAATATTACTAGGAAGAAATTTAGCCGAATAATGGTCGTCAAAGCCAGCATCGATAGTATGTATTGAAACATTACATAGGCTGCCTGTGGTGCGTGCCGGCGGGAAGTTGAGAGACAAACACACTCAGCTGGCTTTAAACATCAAACTGCTTAAGTATAATTTTTATTTAAGTTTAGATTTTTTTCCCTGAATATATCTGATACTGATACTTGGTGATAGCGTACAGATTAATTTGAGTGAGGCAGCCGAAAATAAGTGGACTATTAGATAAGTGACATGATATTATAGGCCAACTTAATTTGGGAGTCAGGAGCTCCAAGTTATATGATCGTCAACTTCGGGAGGGGGAATAGAATGGGTGAAAATGTTTTAATGTTTATAGTTAGCCTATCCTGAACAATTCGTTCACATTTCCGTTTCCAGTAATTATTTGTGTTGTGATACATCATCTCTTTGTGAATGTGCGGGTGTTAAAACGGCTCTTATGATGGGACTTTGGTCTCAATATCAATCGAATTCCTATATCCGATAAAAATTTCATTTCATCCACACGAACCAACAGCAACTAAAGAACAATTCATTTATGGTAAGACACGTTGGGCTACGAACCTCGACATGGCTGCAGTGCCCTAACTATAGGCAAGAAAAGAAAATGACCAAAGACGCTATTAAAACGAGAATACTTATCTTACATTTCTTTTTTTAGAGGAATTGAGAGTGGCACCATATGACTGGTTTAATTATTCAAAAATGGCTCAGCACACATACCTGTAGCTGTTGTCCCCTGTGACCCCCACCTCCCCCCATTCAGATAAAATACTACTTTGTGTGAAGTAATAACTCCACACCAAAGGATAGTGCTATTATATATATATATATATATATATATATATATATATATATATATATATATATATATATATATATATATATATATATTTATATATTTGTGCGTGTGAAACTATAGAAAGTAGACCAAGCCTAGTGAGTCTCATACACAGATTTTTTAAGTAGATGTGATGGAATTAATGAAGTGAAATATTCCATACTTCAATAGGAATTTAAATAACTCCGGCAGTAATTCTTATCCTGAAACATCACAATATTTCTTAATTTGTTTGCCTCTTACATTTTATCAGGCTCACGATTCTCATTTAATTACCAGTTTCTAAAATTGATATTGCCTATGATAGATTTTGAATCATTTCAAGGTGTCCCATCTCTCCCTTCCAATCGTAGGTTATGACTGTGAAGAGGGTAACCACCCACTAAAATGTCTGGCATTACCACCGCAGTACTCTAGGATGTGCAGTGCTATTGTAGTACAAATTTTACTTGGCATCTCTGATGTCGGATACAGATCCTGTCTCCCCCTCCTGCTCCCTCTCCTCCCCACTCATTGAGGGGTGTCTGTCAGGGGGAAATCACCCACTAAAATGTCTGTCATTACCACTGCAGTACTCTAGGATGTGTAGTGCTATTGTAGTACAAGTTTTACTTGGTATCTCCAATGTTGGTTGCAGATCCTGTCTCCCCCTCCCCACTCGTTGTGGGGCGTTTGTCAGGGGGTAACCACCCACTAAAATGTCTGTCATTACCACCACAGTATTCTAGGATGTGCAGTGCTATTGTATTGTAAATTTTACTCGGTATCTCCTAAATTGGATCTAGATCCAATTAAACCCCACTTTTCAGTGCGTCTGTCAGTGGGAACCCACCCTCCAAAATGTCTATCACTGGTCATTCTATAATCAGTAGAGTGTGCAGATATATTATATATTAGTTTCATCTGGTATCTCATATATTGGATCTAGACCCAAAATCTAACAAGCAATTAGTGGCGCTTGTTAAGTAAGCCACCCATATATTTTCGGCAGACGGTCAGTTTCACAGTTTTCAAGTCTACACCTAAATACCAGTAGGGGTTACAGTCGGTATCTCGTTCGTTGTATCTCAATGGTCCGGGCTGCCGCTCTACTGGGAAGGACCCGCCTCCATTTTGCGAAGGATTATCCCGATCCTAAAGTGCCCAAAGTGGGTGGAAGGAAGGATTAGGATAGATTACGATTGAGATTGATTAGTTTTAGCTGCAAGTCAAAAGCCATTGAGTTGATTTTCACTGGTCCTTTATTTGCATTTCACAAAGTGGTAATATTGCCTGAAATATTAGTGATTTGAAATGATAGCGAATATAGAGTTAGAACCCACCGATTGTATATTTGGAGGAGGTCAATATTCTGCTAATATTCCGTTAATACTCTGTTGTTTCCAGTGGGAATATTATAGATATTAGATGTTTCCTTTAGACATAGTTTTTATTCGTTCAAACTCTGTAGTTTTGTAGGAGTTTATTTAGATGTAAATGGGTTTTAATCGTCTAATGTGTAAGTAGTCATAAGCATTTTGAGATAATATTTGTTTCAGTCTTAATTACTAAGTTAAATATTTGACGTTTTGTGGCTCATATGTTCATAGCAATTGTGATTACATCCGCTTTTTGTAAAATCTCTCTCTCCTCTCTCTCTCTCTCTCTTCTCTCTCTCTCTCTCTCTCTCTCTCTCAGCAGAAACAAAACACTCAGTGAGAGACAGAGACAAAGAGAGAGAGAATATACCTCTCCATTGGTGAAAGAAGTGTTCCATAATATTTGCTTTTCTCCTTTCGTACCCTCGCTGTTCATTTTTCCTTTTAATTCTCTTTTATCATCTCCCCCTCGTCCACTCTCCTTTTATTCTGGTTCTTCCCCTTCAGTGGGAAAGAGTAGCAATAGCATATTCATAGAACTGGGTTTGAAATAGTTTTATTTCTGTGCAGATAAATTTATGAAAACAGACATTTTAAAGTTTAAGGGTATAACTTTGTTTATTGTTTCATAAATAAATGGTTATTTATTTTGTACTCTAGTTGGCATTTTTCTTGTGTTTCAGGTATGTGGGCATTTGAAGTGTTTTCTGACTACAAGCAGAGGTATAGTTGACCTGGGTTGCATATTTAGTATTTTTTTTTTATTTGATATATACTTCATTTTTCATTTTGTTATCGATTACATATTTAATTCATGTAAGTATTTATTCATTTATTAAACTACATCTGTCCCAAAATTATAGACATGCACTGGGAATATTTAGTGTTTTTATTTTTGTTATATATTTTCATTAAAAATTGTATCAATTTATTCATCCATTTACTTATTAATTTCTTAATTAAACTCTACATCTGTTTCGAAATTAAGTATAGACATTAACTGGGAATTTTGAATGAGTGACGTCACAATATATCTTTGAGAAATGGAGGCAGACTGTGGTCTGCTGGGCTGTCTTGGAACTGCTCTGAGCATTCCAGTGATGTCGGTTCCTATCAGATGTCAGTCAGTCTGTCTGTCCGTCCGGTCTGTCCTCCTTTGTCTCTTGTCTGTTCTCGTCACACGACGGAACGCGAGACTGCTTCTTTGTCCTTTAAAATGAGACGCTAATATTATGTTTCTCACCTGAAGTGGAAAGTGATTATAAATTCTGATGGTGCTTCCTCATGGATAGTCAGACATGTTATAAATATGTCGGCGACTCGTTGCACACATGTCACAAATAAGTCGAATACAAGTCAGTGATTCGCTGGGAGTCCTATCCACTGTTTCAAACGGTTATGTAGCATTGCCCAGGATTCGGACTTCACTGAGGTCGTTGACATATTTTCAACATGTCTATGATATGTATATGATAAGTTGCCGACGTTTGTTTATGATATGTTTACTGTTGAGCCTGATTTTCTTTTTCAAATATATACACATTAAAGAAATCAGAAGCAAATGGGCCTATTGTTTTGGATATGAAGCGTTTGGGTAAGCCTACAAACTTGTCGTTAACTTGTATTTAACTTGTGGTGTGTTGGAGATAAGTTACTAACGTGTTTGTGACATGTTTTCAAGTGCAGATACACACTAAATATAGTATGGATGTGCTTTCGTATATTTATATGCGTATAATGTGATTCATATACAAGCATTAAACTACAAATTTCCCTTAATATCTAATGAATATACGTAGCTTCATTTATGTTAAGCTCGTCACTGTACCTAGGTCCTGAATTCTTGGTTCCGTGGTTCGAGCCCAAGAACCAACGAATTTCTTATCAAGTAAAAAATTCCCATTCGGTAAACATACATGAAAATATATTAAATCTGAGGTAGAACGAATTAGATATTAAAGAATAGTTGTAGCTTAATGCTTGTGTATAGTATGTGAAAGGAGAGAGAGAGAGAGAGAGAGAGAGAGAGAGAGAGAGAGAGAGAGAGAGAGAGATTGTTTTCCTTTAGTGTCAAATAATGTTAGAGGGAGAGGTGGTTTGTCATAATGTGAATATTGTAGCAGTGGACACAACGTCTGCCTCTGTACACGCAATTTAGTTAATATTCTCTCCATTACTTTATTAAGATTGTTTTTGTAGATTTTATCATCATTGGCTCCTCTCCCTTGTGTGTGTGACCTTATTTAACCTTACACCTTACACTTGTTGGGCCCCAGGTCTCAGTGTGAGGCACCTCTAATGTCTACCAGAGAGTTGCTAGTACATCTTCCGGTATATTTTGCATCTTCCAATCTTGGATGGTCTGGGATGCAGTTTAGATATTTGACGAGCTTATTCTTAAACACATCTACGCTCACTCCTGATATATTCCTCAGATGAGCTGGCAACGCATTGAATAGACGCTGCATTATCGATGCTGGTGCGTAGTGGATTAATGTCCTGTGTGCTTTCCTTACTTTTCCTGGTATAGTTTTGGGCACTATTAATCTACCTCTGCTTGCTCTTTCTGATATTTTTAGTTCCATGATATTTTCTGCTATTCCTTCTATCTGTTTCCATGCCTGAATTATCATGTAGCGTTCTCTTCTCCTTTCTAAACTATATAATTTTAAGGATTGTAGTCTTTCCCAGTAGTCAAGGTCTTTAACTTCTTCTATTCTAGCTGTAAAGGACCTTTGTACACTCTCTATTTGTGCAATATCCTTTTGATAGTGTGGGTACCATATCATATTGCAATATTCAAGTGGACTACGAACATATGTTTTATAAAGCATAATCATGTGTTCAGCTTTTCTTGTTTTGAAGTGCCGTAACAACATTCCCATTTTTGCTTTACATTTTGCCAACAGAATTGCTATTTGATCATTGCATAACATGTTCCTATTCATCATCACACCAAGGTCTTTAACTGCTTCCTTATTTGTGATTGTCTCATTATTAGGTCCCCTATATGCATATAGCTTTCTTTCTCTGTCTCCGTAATTTATTGATTCAAATTTATCAGAGTTAAATACCATCCTATTTACCTCTGCCCAATCATATACTTTGTTAAGGTCTCTTTGTAGAGCGTTCCTATCTTCATCACAAGTAATTTTTTCTACTTATTCTTGTGTCATCTGCGAAACTACTCACTACCGAATCCTTAACATTACTGTCTATGTCTTCAATCATAATAACAAACAGTATTGCAGCTAACACCGTACCTTGCGGCACACCGGATATTACCTTGGCTTCATCCGATTTCTCATCGTTTGCAATAACTATCTGTTTTCTGTTGTGTAAAAATTCTTTTAACCATCTTCCTACTTTATCCACGATATTGTGTTTTCTAATTTTCTTCGCTAATATATTATGGTCTACTTTGTCAAAAGCTTTTGCAAAGTCTAAATAAACCACATCTGTTTCATTTCCGTTTTTTATTTTTGAATATGTTCTCACGGTGGACTAACAGTTGGGTTTGTGTACTTTTTCCGGGTACGAAAACCATGTTGTCCTTTATTAAACAAATTATTTTTTATTAAATGTTTCATAATATTTTTCTTCATTACCCTTTCATACACTTTCATAATATGTGATGTTAGACTCACAGGCCTATAATTACTTGCCTCTAGTCTTGATCCACTTTTGAAAGTAGGGGTAATATATGCTAATTTGTGCTCATCATAAATCTTGCCTGTATCTACGCTTTGTCTTAATAATATTGCAAGTGGCTTTGCGATAGAATGAACTACTTTCTTTAACAAAATAGCAGGCACTCCATCAGGCCCTGCAGCAGCTCCATTTTTAATTTCATTAATAGCCTGCACAATATCAACTTCATATATCTATGTCAGCTAAATATTCACTATTTTCATCCCTTACTTCTATATCTAATCTTTCATTATCTATCTAGGGGTGAATTCTCTCTTATATCGTTCTGCTAATATGTTGCAAAATTCCTTTTTTTCATCGTTAATCTCCCTTCAATTCTTAGAGGGCCTATTTCTATTCTTCTTTTATTCATCTTCTTCGCATATGAGTATAATAGTTTGGGATTTTGCTTGATATTTAATAGGGTTTTTTCTTCCAAATCCCGTTTTTTCCTTTTCTTTTGATTGTATAATCTTTTGTTCTGCATTTTCTATCTTACTTTTTAGTTCTATAACTTTCCATGCATTTTTTTCTTTTGCAAGACCTTTTTTCCACTTTCTGATTTTCTGGAACAAGATCCTTCTGTCTCTTGGCATGCATGACTGATGTTTACTTTTCTTCTTCGGTATATATTTATCCACTATTTTCTCTAATATTTTATATAATATCTCCGTATTTTACCTTTTATGTTCATCACTTACGAAAAATGTTTTCCCAATCTTTGTTTAATTCTTCATTTATTTCTGACCATTTTATATTTTTACTGTAGAAGTTGTATTTTCCATATCCTTCCCACTTTTTCATTTCTTGCTTATCTCTATTTTTCACTTGCTTTGGAATGGACTGTTAATTCTATGACATTATGGTCCGAAATACTCGCATTATAAACTATTATTTCTTTAACATAATTCATCTCGTTCACAAATACTAGGTCTAAAGTATTTTCCTTTCTTGTTGGCAGGTGATTTATTTGTTGAATGTTGTATTCTAGTAGCATATCTAATAGCTTTTCGAATTGCCTCTTATCTTCTGCACTACTATTACTCTCTTTTTTATATGTATAAGTATCAATTCCTCACAATCTCCTATTCGTTTTCTTTCCATCTACGAAAGGAAAGTGAAGTCTCCAGATAGGAGAATAGTCCAGTCCTTGTGATTTCTACATATATCATCCAATTTTTCTATTATTAAGTCAAACTCTTTAGTACTTGGAGGTCTATATATTACTATGTTCATTAATTTTTCAGATTCAAATTCTACCGCTATTAGTTCACATTCTGAGTTACTATATTTCTCATATATTATTCCCTTGTTTTTTTGTCTTTCCCATATATTGCGGTTCCCCCTTGATTCCTATTTTTTCTATATGATCTATAAGTTTGGAACCCTTTTATTTGATCATCATTCCCAGTCTCTTGGGAATACCAGGTTTCACTTATATTCATTATATCTATTTTCTTTTTTCAATTTGGGTTAGTTCTTCTAAGTACTCTATTTTTCTTTTTGAGTTACTCGTAACTAAACCCTGCGCATTCATCACTATGATGGTTTGCGTGTTTTCTCCTTCATTTAATATTGGTAATAATAAGGATTTTCCCATGTCTCTTTCCTGTTCTGGTATGTTGTTCTTTTTTTCATTTCCAGAAATTCTGACATTAAAAAAAAAATCCAACTTTTCCATAATATTTGTTCTTCCTTCATCATAATTATTCATTTTGTGTCTGAATCTGCAATTTTCTCCATATCTGCACTATCCTCTTGCATAATAAAAACAGTTATTATCTCTTGAGTAGAATCTTGGTGCTGATGCATTGAAATTTTTGGCTGACACCTCTGCATATCTCGTTGATGGCTTGCTTTTTTCTTTTACCTGATATTCTTCATTTCTCTCTTTATTTGTTTCTTTCTTATTTTGGATTTTATTACTTGATTGGTTATTTTATTTGATTATTTTTCATGGCTACAGGGTGCATATATTTACATTTTTTGTCGAACTTACATCCTTTTCCTTCTTTTAGGTTTTTGCATATTTTTGGATGTAGATCTCTGCAATCATCCTCATATCCATCTAGGTATGCACATTTACCATATATTTCATAGTTGTGACATACCTTAGGATGTTTGTAGTAACATTTTTCTCAAAAAAAAATCTGCAATTCCCTCTTTTCAAAAAGGTTTGCAGTCGACTTTGTCTTTTTTGTATATTTTTTTCCTCTTTCCCGCCATTGTGTAGATCTGGGTTGAGCCTCTTCGGCATTTTCTTTTGTGTTGAGAGAGAGAGAGAGAGAGAGAGAGAGAGAGAGAGAGAGAGAGAGAGAGAGAGAGAGAGAGAGAGATGGCATTACCTTAAAAATGATTGGGGATTAAAAAATTGAAAAAGATCGAGTCGCTCAACGTCGCATTTTGTTGACGCCAAAGAAGCTGCAATGTTGTTCGTGACAGATAATGCAAAAGTCATCACAAACAAAACTGTGTTTATTTTCCTCTCAACGATATATTATATTCATCATTAATCGTAGATACGTAAACCTATGATTAATAAGCCTTTCTCTTTCTCAGTTATTGCTCGCCAATTCTTCAGGTAAATAGGATTTGTCGGTATAAACCACAATATTCCTATTTACAGTTCGTCGACACTGGCGCATCAAAATATATAATTTTGAAGAAAATGTCACTGTCAGTTACTGTATGACGTCATCAAACAGCTGAATGCCAAAGGAGGTCAGGTAGGCTCGTTGATAATGGCAGGTGTATCTTCCTGTTGCTGAGAGAGAGAGAGAGATTAAAGAGGGAATATACGGACGTGTTATTTAGTGGCATTCGTAAAGTTGATTTTTGCGACCACAGCCCCCCCCCCCCCCCTCTCTCTCTCTCTCTCTCTCTCTCTCTCTCTCTCTCTCTCTGTTAGGAGATGGTTGAAGAAAGTAAGATGGCAGAAGGAAAATATGAACGGAGGTACAGTAAAAGGAACGAAAGGGGTTGCAGCTAGGCGCCCAAGGGACGCTGCAAAGAACCTTATTAAGTAATCCCTACGGGATTCTGATTGTAGGGACAGTTTTCAAACTCCTCAGAAGAAAATGTATGACTTACCACCTTTGTGCTTTGGAGAATATTATAGAAATAACAATTTACTCTTCCTTTTCATTTGTCTGACATTCCAATCATCCATAAATTTTGCAACATTTGTTTCCTCTGGGAAAAATAATTTTACCATTAGAGGAAACTCAAAGAACATGACAAGAACAAATAATTAATTTGATCATGGAATCTGACAAACACATCAATCAATCGGTGTCTCTTGCGTTGTGAATAATTGCAAGTATTTGTCGCAAATCACGTAATGAAAGAAATTACTAACATCCTTTTCAGAGTAATTTTTGAATCGGGTACAAATGTATGACTGAATAAATAAAGGCGATATGCAGATGCTCTCTCGTCTGAATTAGGATTCAGACCGGTGACAAATAACCGAATTTATTTTGCAAATCCATAACCGCCAATTTGGTATACAATAGACGATGTATGTTTGGAATCTTTTGTATTATTGATGTATTCGTAATGTGAGCGTTGTAATAGATGAATGGAGGTCCATTAGACTGAGTTATTTTACCGAGGCTGGGCAATGCCCTCTCTCTCTCTCTCTCTCTCTCTCTCTCTCTCTCTCTCTCTCTCTCTCTCTCTCTCCAAACAATCAGTTATGAACAATGTTTTAATTTACAAAAAAAGTAGAGAGCGAGAGAGGGGTGGGGTGTGTGTGTGTGTGTTAACTTATTAGATTTGTTTATTATTGAATTAGAACATAATCGATTGTGTTTGAGAGAGAGAGAGAGAGAGAGAGAGAGAGAGAGAGAGAGAGAGAAGAGAGATTGATGAATTTTGTAAAATATATATTATTGATATATTTCACAAATATATCAGGATATATATCTTATATTAATATAGAATTACTTTCAGGCTTAAGGCTTTGGAAGCCTGAAATAAGCCTAAGTAAAGGAAGTCTATAGAACGATGTATAGTCAAGTTTAAACTTGTTGACTTTTTAACTTCATTTATTATCGTCTATAGATCTTGTCAGACCTTTTATTGATCTTTGTGGGATTTATTTGTTTATTGATTTATTCACATTCATTTACTACTTTTATTTTTATATAATAGTTATATTTTTATTTTTTATTTCCCTCTCTCTGTAGTATAAGAATGTGCATTGTGAAGAAGCTTGAGAAAGAGACCTCTCTCTCTCTCTCTCTCTCTCTCTCTCTCTCTCTCTCTCTCTCTCTCTCTCTCTCTCTGAGAATTCTCATTTCTAATCTCTGGGTAAGCGTGACAAGCCTCTTGTCTTTTGCGTTTCCTGTATGTATAGCGTTAATATTAATACGTCATTTGCAATGGGGCTTTGTGTATGTGCTTGTGTGTTTGTTTATGAGAAGTCCTTGTCTGTTTCTTCCATCTCATCTGGACTTTTCAACTGCTTGTGATTCAAGTCGTCTGTCAGTTATTCATGGACTCATTTCCTCTGGTTCTTGGAGTAATGTTCAGGGACATGACTTCTTTTCGATTGCTTGCAGTTGTTGAATGACATATTGAGTGCTCTCTCTCTCTCTCTCTCTCTCTCTCTCTCTCTCTCTCTCTCTCTCTCTCTCTCATCCTACATCAGTTTCTATTTCTTCTTTCCTCAGTGATACTAGTTCTCTCTCTCTCTCTCTCTCTCTCTCTCTCTCTCTCTCTCTCTCTCTCTCTCTTTTGTCCAGAGCGGTAAAATATGTACCTGGTAGTCAGTCGGCAGTCGAGAGCAGTGGCGTTGACCAGAAAACTTGAAAAAGATACGTAGACGAGAAAAGGCAGGTGTGTAGGCATATCAGACGTTGTGTTTTATTCCCTCGAAATGAATTAAAGATCTCTTCTCGTACAATACGGCCATTAGGTCTTGATGTACAAGAGTCTAATTGCATTTGTTGCAGTTTGTTTTTGTTGGGAATAAGTCGTGACGAGTGGTTTTTTTATCAAAGTATTTAAAAAGAGACCTAACTTGGAACTATATATAGTTTTTGTTTTTTTATTTTGAACAAAGGAGAACTACAACAGCGGATTTCGTTGTTTTTTTCTCCTAGGAATAGGTCATGTGGGGTTGTGGTTTAATCATGATATTAAAAAATTTTGAGACATTCCTTGATACTTTAGAGTTTTAGTAGCACAACAGAAACTACAATAAATGGAATTCGTTTGTTTTTGTTTTTGCTGGGAATAGGTCGCGAGGGCTGTGTTTCACTTTCCTTCGTGGCTTTTGCCTTTATTTATATATTCATCACGCAACAAATTTTCTTGATTCGGTTATACACATATATTTATACATACACACACATACACAGACCCACACTGTCTGTGTATGTGTGTATGTATTTGTGTAAATTCAAGATAAATACACTGTTCAGTGTAACAAAGCCCAGTTATCAATTGGGTGACTTGATCATTTTCCAGCGAAAGAATATTTACGAGAGAGAGAGAGAGAGAGAGCGAGCACAAACCAACCATTAAAGAGAAACAAGTGATTTATATACGGCATCATTGTCTCCGATGATAAAGAAAAGTGTATTGAATGAAAATGATAAAAATCCGTCATGACCGATTAGCTCAGTGTTGGTGATAAAGGCTGCTGATGGTGAACTTTGAGTCAGTTGGGAAATTAAATAGCAATTCGGACTAATGGCCCCGACATTTTGGCCCCCCCTGATGGATCAAGGGGAGGACGTGAGTCATTTTATTATGTTGATAATTTTTTGTATGTGTGGATGGATTTATTTCCTTTGAAAGACAGAGAGTTGACATTCATATATCTAACTCCTAAAAAATTTAGTATCGTCAGTGAGCCTCACTCGTTGCACTGTAGGGGTTCCCAGTTCCTAGTTCCATCTAGCTGTCCAACTGCTCCAATTTCCTCTTGATTATTGATAACTGTAGTAATTAGCGAATCGAATTATTCGACGTCAGGTGAACCATTTCTCACAAGAAGGTCTCGGGGAATTTCTCTCTCCACCAGAAGAGCGATAATTTCTCCTCATAAAAGGACTTTGAGCAATTGATGTGGTTTTCAGCCTTTGGTTATTATTGTTGTATAAAAACGAGTGTTGAAATATTTTAAGTAAGCAGATAAACTCAGTAAGTGGAAGAATTTTTTTTTTTCACCAAAGTGCCATTTCTTCTCATGGGACCTTAAGCAGTTGACTTGATTTTCAGCCTTTGGTTGCAATTATATAAATACAAGTGATTAAATATTATATGTAAACAGGTAAATAAATAAACTTCTTTATTTCAATGTTGGGATACTAACACCAGCCAAGCTCCCGTTTAGGGAAACCATAGGCAGTATCAAACCATCAGTTTTGACATTTTTGCAGTATTTTTGGGTTATTAATAGATTTTCCCTGTGGGATTTCTCTGCAAAGTCCTGTTTCTTTTGAAGGTTTGTGAATGAGGGCCAGGCCATTAATCCCTCTGGGATTTGGTGATTTCATTTTCATCAAAGTCAATTTGATCATTAAGGCTGTTGGCTATGAAATTGCATTATGGAATGTAAACAGTAATTCTGTTTTATTTCCCAGACAGTTATTAGTGCCTGTGGTTATAAGAGAGAGCGAGAGAGAGAGAGAGAGAGAGAGAGAGAGAGAGAGAGAGAGAGAGAGAGAGAGAGAGAGAGAGAGAGAGAGATTATTAGGAGATACCTAAAAATCCTCTTTAGCTTAACTGGCAGAGGTTGAATTGTCCCAAATCCTTTTATTTATATGGTGGCTTAAGTTGGGAATTATTGACAATGTAGTCAGCTGACTGTGGTTGGTTGCAGCCTGCGCTGGGAGTTACTAGTTCTCCATCACGAATTGTGTAGGGGTAATATTTCTTGTTTTTGGAGAATATATATATATAATATATATATATATATATATATATCTATATATATATATATATATATATATATATATACTATATACACATTATATATATAATTTATTTTATAATGACCTTCCTCATTGAGACGCCATTTTCATTCAGTCATCGGCTAAGCAAAATCTTGCCTGATCCTCATTTGCAGTCTTACTCATTATCTCCTTTCTTTTTTCTGAAATATTTTTCTCATTAAATAATGTTATTTCCTTTAAGGTGAGATTTTTAATTTCATCTTTAAATTCTTTTGTCATTTAATTTACCAGATTTACCCTTTGCCCTTCTTAGCTTTCATTTGATCTGTGTTTATGTCCCCTCCTCCGCCTTTTTCTCTCATTCCCTCTTTCGTTCTTGGCTTCACAATGCGTCTCTCTCTCTCTCTCTCTCTCTCTCTCTCTCTCTCTCTCTCTCTCTCTCTCTCCTGGTCCTCACAGCTCACCACTTGAAGCAGAAACATCAAATGTAATTCTCTCATTCACATATAAAAACAGAGGGTTTTAAAAACAGACGAACGGGAACAAGAGAACAAAAAACAGCTATGGAAGAACAAAAGACTCAAAACAAAGGAAGGGTTGACACTTTTAATGTTGCCTTCAAGTGCTTTTTTAAACAAAGTCCTGGCGCTTTTGTTCAGGATTACAAGGTTCTAGTTTCACAGAGGGAAAGGACATTATTATTATTATTATTATTATTATTATTATTATTATTTATTATTATTTATTATTATTATTATTATTAAAGATGAATGCTATTCAAACTGGAAGACGCCCCACCGTAAGGGGGGCCATTGACTCTTTCATTTAATAAAAAACTTAGTTTTAATTTTCTCTTATAAATTTGGTCTGTAATTATATTTTCTGTATAATTTTTAGATTTAAATTTCACATTAAATTTAATTTTTCCTGTTAATGTTTTTCTTTATTTATTGAAAAATTTCAGTTACACATTAAATTCATTCTCTTTTGATAATTTTTTTTTATACGTTCAAGAATTAATATTTCAATCGTTCATGTCTGGGTGCTGTGAGTTTATTTCATTTTATTTTTGGGGAGCAATTACTTTATTTTATGTCTTATAGAAATAACTGTTATTTATATCAGGTATTTAAGCTGCAGCTTTGCTCTTGAGAAGTATTTGCAGTTATTCCCAGAGTATTTACGCGCAATATTCGTTATTATTATTATTATTATTTTTTTTTTTTTTTTACTCTATCACAGTCCTCCAATTCGACTGGGTGGTATTTATAGTGTGGGGTTCCGGGTTGCATCCTGCCTCCTTAGGAGTCCATCACTTTCCTTACTATGTGTGCCGTTTCTAGGATCACACTCTTCTGCATGAGTCCTGGAGCTACTTCAGCCTCTAGTTTTTCTAGATTCCTTTCAGGGATCTTGGTATCGTGCCTAGTGCTCCTATGATTATGGGTACGATTTCCACTGGCATATCCCATATCCTTCTTATTTCTATTTTCAGATCTTGATACTTATCCATTTTTTCCTCTTCTTTCTTTCAACTCTGGTGTCCCATGGTATTGCGACATCAATGAGTGATACTTTCTTCTTGACTTTGTCAATCAACGTCACGTCTGGTCTATTTGCACGTATCACCCTATCCGTTCTTATACCATAGTCCCTGAGTATCTTTGCGTGATCGTTTTCTATCACTCCCTCAGGTTGGTGCTCGTACCACTTATTACTGCAAGGTAGCTGATGTTTCTTGCACAGGCTCCAGTGGAGGGTTTTTGCCACGGGCGCTTTCTTGCCTTGATAAGGGAAATAATCCCCCCACCCCGCTTCTCTCTCTCTCTCTCTCTCTCTCTCTCTCTCTCTCTCTCTCTCTCGGAATCGCCATACTCCCTGACCTTTAATCTCCGATTTCCCAAACTGCAGAGATTCCAGCGGATTGAAATAAGATTGATTTTAAAAGCCCTAAGCTGTTATTCCCTCTCTTTCATCAGGAAGGGGATTCATGAGATCATCAATGAGATCTTAATTAGATCATTTAAAACCCAATTAAGAAGTAAAAAAATAAATAAAAAAGGCGGCGAAATGGAAGGAGACATTGACTCGAAATGTCTCCAGATAATTCAAGGTGTCAGTTAGAGTTGTGCTTAAGTGTGTACAATATCTCTCTCTCTCTCTCTCTCTCTCTCTCTCTCTCTCTCTCTCTCTCTCTCTCTCTCTCTCTCACACACACACAAAGAAAATAAAAATGCAAATGAACAGAGATTTGCTGCGATATTTACCGAAATCAAGTATGCTAATGACCTCAGCTGTTAATGGCTAAAATTGATCTTGACTACGCTTGCAATTTGACGCCTAATTAAACGAAATTAAAAGTGCCGAGTGTCTGTTACTTGATGTTTTCTGTTGTGTATGGCCTCGAGCTGAAATAAAAATTATTATTATTATTGTTATTAAGGTGATTATCATTATTAGATATTTGGGTTAAGGAATACCGGCTGATTGGAGTTTTATTTTTGTATGTTTTTATATATTATACTAAGTTCGTTTATTATTTAGTTATTAGATATTTTCTAACAGATAGACATAGCAAGTCCTTTGAGAAAACTGTCGCACCCTTAGCAAGAGAATCTTCAGAGACATTGGCAGGAGAAAATCCTTCCTTCCTTACTGCCGGAGAACCTCCCTCCTACTGGAGAGATCAGGCCCTTTCCTACGCCCTCTGACCTTGTCTCCTGATAACCTTGAAGCGAAGGCATCAATATTCCTTCGGCTTCCGAACGAGGGAGTAATTCCGTTGGTGCCTCTGGCTGGGGAATTGTGCTGCTGCTGCTGTGTCGTCGGTGTCAGAGTGGGATTCGCGGAGAGGCAGAAGAGATGGAGTCGTCGAATCAGTTATTGTCTCGGTTTTATTTTATTTATTTTTTTAAAGGGGGAAAATGAATCTGTATTTTACAGGGAATATGATTATTTTTTTGGGGGGAGTGGGTAAATGAATCTTATGTTTTTAGGGGGAAATGAATCCGTTTTTTAGGAGGAAGCGATTCTCTATTTTTAAGGGGAAATGAAACTGTTTTTAAAGGTAAGTGAACTTTGTTAGGTGAAAAGAATCCGTTTTTAGGGAAAATTAATCCTTTTTAAAGGGGAAATTAATCTCTCCTTTTTTTTTTTTTTTTTTTTTTTTTTTTTTTTTTTTTTGTTTTTAGGGATAAATTTCCTTTTTTAAAGGCGAAATTAATATGGTTTTTAGGGGGAAATGCATATTTTTTAAGGGATATGATTTGCTTTTTATGAGGAAACGATTCTCTGTTTTTATTGGGAATCGAGTCTGGATTTTTGGTGTCAAATGATTGGATTTTAGGGAAAAAATGTTTTTGGGATCAAATGAATCTGTTTTTAATGGGAAAGTAATCTGTTTTATTAGGGGAAATGATTCTTTTATTTAGGGAGAGCAAATCTGTTTTTATGGGGAAATGAATCTGTTTATTTAGGGCGAAATGAATCTGGTTTTTAGGGAGAAATAATTTTTTCAGGGAGGAAATGAATTTATTATTTGACGGGAAATTGATCACAGAATCCACGTGAATTCAAAATCTTAAGAAGGACTTTGAATGTTCCTGGTTACATTTCTCATAGTTTGATATATTTTATGGTGGGGGGGGGGTGGATGCAGGGGTTACTGTAGGGGGATAAAACCTCCCTGTGTGATCTACTTGACAGATATATTCCCTTCCAGACAGATTCCCCAATCAGTGGTTCATTGCAGGTCTTCGCTGTGACTGGGGATGTCTTACCTAATCTTCCTTTTCCTTTCTTTATCATCGTCATCATCTTTCCCTGAGTCTTTCTTAGTCTATTATTATTATTATTATTATTATTATTATTATTATTATTATTATTATTATTATTATTATTATTATTATTATCGTAACAGCCCCCATATTGATTTTTGAATTATGAACACTATTCCATTCGCAGTCCCAAAAGTCTAAATTAAATATTTCTAATTACGTTCATAATTATCACAATTATCGTCGTGATTAGCTGTGTAACTCAACGGCGACCTAATTAGCTACAAAGTATTGGGTCCACTCGCCAGCTACATTATTAATTAATTTACTATTTTATTTATTCTTTATAGCCGGTTTTATGCCTTGTTCAATAGTCCCAAAAGTATGTTGACTCCAGAATTGCATAGTTGATCGTTTTCCTAAAGAATGCATCACTAAGGGGGTTAGTACCATCAATGTAACTCATGCGGTGCACTGTAGGCATTACTTAGTTTTTTGAAGCGTCCCTTCGGCCCCTAGCTGCAACACCTTTCATACCTTTGACTGTACCTCCGTTCATATTCGCTTCCTCCCATCTGACTTTCCTTGACCCTCTCCTAACAATTGTGTCATAATGCAACTGCAAAAGGTTTTCCTTCTGTTTCGTCTCTCAAAAGTTTTCATTCTCAGCTTCCCTTTAAGCGCTGAATGACCTCATAGGTCCCAGCGCTTGGCCATTGGCCTAAATTTTGTATTCCAATCCGAATTCCGAAAGAATGTAAGTTGGTTTATCACCAAATTTACCGCCAAAATTGAACAGTTTATCAGAAGATATTTGTTGATTCTAGAATTGTGAAATTGTCTTTCCCTAAAGAAATAAGTTTATCACTAAGTTTACTATCAAAGTATCAGAAGATATATTATGTTGATTCAAGACATTATACAGGTTATCGTTTTCCAAAAGGAAGTTACTTTATCGTCAATTTTACCGTCAAAGTTAAAGTGCATCAGGCAGTCCTGGAGCTACGGGAATTCTGTCAGAATAAACGAGGTTTCTGTGTCATCGCTCATCCGGGATATTGTCGAGTTGGCAGGGGAAAGAAATATCGTGCATATTCAGCAGAATTCTCTTGCATTCGGAGGGACATGATAGCGTCGTCTTCGTCCATGGAATTAAATTCGTTACGGACATGGGGTTTTGCAACAGAAAAAAAAAAGGAATTTTGTACATTCAATCCAATCCAGGAGATTTTGTGCCAGTTCTCGGAAAGTATCAGATGAAATCAAAGAAATAACCAAAATCGCAGCACCTCATTATACTCTTGTGATGTAATTCCCCTCGTGTGAGTACTGCTCTTTCTCTTCCTTTCTATTATCCTTTCCTTCATTTTTTTTTAGGAAGGGAAAGTTCATTAGAAAATTCTGAACTTATCCCAAGTTTTCCAGTTAGTTTCGTTTTTCTGGAAAAAGGGTCAAATTAACTTCATAGGCTTTGAGAAACATTATGTACAGAAGCAATTTCTTTACTGGTAAAAGAGACAAGAGTTTTAATTTCTTCTTTTAATTTTACCTTTTAAGTCTTCTGTTGGGAAGTTACATATTACAAAAACTAATCCCCTTATTGCACACACACACACACACACACACACCCACACATATATATATATATATATATATATATATATATATATATATATATATATATATATATATATATATATATTATAGTGATACAGGGCACAGGGAACTACTCCAAGCGACATAATCAGAGGAAAGACGGACGACACATCACTAGGTTGTCTTTTTTATTATTTTGCCGACGTTTCGTGATTATTTACAGAATTACATCTTCTGGGTCTGCACATAAGAAAAGATAAAAACAGAAAAAAGTTAAAATTATAGTCTAAAAGTTCATTTAAAATACATTACAGTAAAAATGAAATAGATAAAAATAAAATAAAAACACAACCAACCTAGAGGTGAGACAGCAAGGAACTAAATGGAAGGAAACCACCACAGTACGAAATTATGCTAAATACAATTGACTCGCAGAGGTATGGGTGTTCAACGATGGTACGAGTTGTTTTATAAACAACGACTCAAGGATTGTTAGCTCTTGTGGTTTGGTAGTATGACCGATTACACTGAAATCTTTGTAGTCAATATAGGTTTTGCATTGTTTTGCATGATTCCTGATATTGGAGTGCTCTGGGTTTGAAATTCTGCTCCCTGTGCGGAAACTGATTCCCCGATGTGAATCGATGCGCACCTTAAGTAGTCGACTGGTGGATCCCACGTAAATCCCTGAAATACATTTAGGGCAAGTATATTTATAAATGACACCAGAAGACATATAAGGACGCAACGATCTTTTATCTAACAAGGAGCCTATATTAAGAGGATTTTTAGGAATTAATTTGACTGATATGGCTGGAAAAATGGTCATGAATATTTGTGTGAATCTTTTTTTGAAAGGGTTAGGTCATGGATATATGGAGAGGTTGCATAGAAACTCATTTTTGGCACAGTTAGAACGTCAGGTTTTCTAGAGAAATGTCTATTTAGTAATTTATTCAATTTTTCTATATACTAACCTAGGTGGGAAACAGTTACCTTTAAAGAAATAACTAGAAATATAATCTCATTGTGAAAGGCATTCCAATTAGATGAGAGGACTAGTGCTCTATTAAGGAGGGTAAAAATGGAATTAACCTTAAAATTAAATAACAACTACTATAAAAATTAGGTCCGAGTCCTGTAAAAGTTTTCTTTCTAAAAATCGTGGTGTTAAAAGAGTTGTCTTGTCTATATACTTGAACGTCCAGGAATGACAGACAGTTGTTCTCCTCTTTTTCTATAGTAAATTTCATGTTCGGGTGAAGTGTATTTACGTAGTCGAGGAACAGGTCAGCCTCGTATTCACCCTTGAAAAGAACAAACGTATCATCAATATACCTAGAATAAAAGAGATTCTTGACAAGCTATTTCCCGATCCTGAGTCCACTTTTAGTAATTTTAACCGCACGCTTTTTAAAACCCTTCTTGAACTGGCAGTGCTGGACACTGCTTTTGTTTTTAACGGTAAACTTTTTAAACAAGTAGATGGCATGGCCATGGGTTCCCCCCTTGGCCCTACGTTCGCTAAAATCTTTATGTGCTCCCTGGAGGAGCGTATGCTCGACGATTGCCCTCTAATATTTCATCCTCTCTTTTATTCTAGGTATATTGATGATACGTTTGTTCTCTTCAAGGGTGAATACGAGGCTGACCTGTTCCTCTACTACGTAAATACACTTCACCCGAACATGAAATTTACTATGGAAAAAGAGGAGAACAACTGTCTGTCATTTCTGGACGTTCAAGTATATAGACAAGACTAACTCTTTTAACACCACGATTTTTAGAAAGAAAACTTTTACAGGACTCGGATCTAATTTTTATAGTAGTTGTTATTTTAATTTTAAGGTTAATTCCATTTTTACCCTCCTTAATAGAGCACTAGTCCTCTCATCTAATTGGAATGCCTTTCACAATGAGATTCTATTTCTAGTTAATTTCTTTAAAGGTAACTGTTTCCCACCTAGGTTAGTATATAGAAAATTGAATAAATTACTAAATAGACATTTCTCTAGAAAACCTGACGTTCTAACTGTGCCAAAAATGAGTTTCTATGCAACCTTTCCATATATCCATGACCTAACCTTTCAAAAAAGATTCACACAAATTATTCATGACCATTTTCCAGCCATATCAGTCAAATTAATTCCTAAAAATCCTCTATATCGAGATTTCTTGCCGAGCCCTCAGATTGTAATATTTTAAAATTAGTGACGGTATATTAAACCATTGTTTTATAAAAAAAAAAATAAATAAATAAAAAACGGCTTTAGGGCGAAGGTCTGGTTACGCAAAACAGCCAAATTAGTAGTTTTCTGAACTGGCCAGAGTTGATTGTGACAGTCGTAGTTGGCTTTCTTGTAAACAGTTCGAATGTTGAAAGGATGCAGGTTTAATTATTTGTCTAGAACATAATCACACAATTATTGTTCGAATGTTAATAATATTCGAGTCATCAGTTCTATTTACATGTCTAGAACATAATTACACATTTAGTCCTTAAAGCTGTTTTTATTATGAACATTATTCAAAGTGTTTACACTAGGCTGAGCTGCTTATAACAGAATGTTCTCTTGTTCGTATTCTATGTTTCCTTGCTTTCTTTACTTAAGCTCAAGAAGGAAGTCAGACGTTCAATACAGTCAAGCACCCAGGTTGCAAGAGAAAACGAATTCGAAAGAAAATCAAGAAAAAAGATAACTAAAGAACTTCAGAAAACTTGAGGTTTTCAATAGAGAACATAAATGACATAGGCACTTCAGCAACAACAAACATAATCCCAGTGACCTCCTTATAAAACTTCTCTGAGGTCCTGGCTGCACTGCCCAAGTTTCCCTACCTGGCAGGTTACCTCCTCCCATGGACTTCTTGTAGGGGAGCAAGGCATCAAGTTCCGTTCCTCTCTCTCTCTCTCTCTCTCTCTCTCTCTCTCTCTCTCTCTCTCTCTCTCTCTCTCTCTCATATTTCTGTATGATTTCTCGCTCAAGGGAAGGGAAATAATAATAATAATAATAATAATAATAATAATAATAATAATAATCATAATAATAATAATAACAATAATAATAATAATAATAAAAGGGAATTAGGGAAAAGGAAATACTCCGGAACGAATTGGGAAGGAAGGAGCCGAGATCAATCGAATGAAGAAATAAATTGTGTTGAGGTCGTTCATATATTCTCGACGCCAGAGAGAGAGAGAGAGAGAGAGAGAGAGAGAGAGAGAGAGAGAGAGAGAGAGAGAGAGAGAGAAATGGTTCTTCAATGTACTTTTACCATTATTCTAAATTCCCTCACTAATCTCAAGGTATAATTGCATCCACAGCATTTTCTTCAATTTCAAAATCTTTTATCACCACGCAAAATCATTCATTAGTCTCAAGGTGTATTTTCATCCACATTATGACATCAGTCATTCAGTCTGTCGACATGTCACCTCAAGTTAGCTTTCAACAGCATTTTAACTTTTCATGGTTTATTTTGGGGCAAAGGTCAGGTCCCCAAATTAGATTTAGGACCGGAATATTTATAAATAGAAAGATGCCTCGCAGTCTTCCTTCCATTGTTTACGATCTTCTTCTTCTTCTTCTTCTTATTCTTATTTGTATGTGATACTCTTGGGCTGAATCTTTTTCTTCTTCTTCTTCTTATTTGTATGTGATACTCTTGGGCTGAAGCTTTATTTCAGTCTTCGTCAAAACATGAGTCATTTCCCTTTTGATTTTTGAGGCTTTTCTGAGGTTTCGTTCTTCATTTTTGCCTTATGATTTTGCCCAGGGATTTCCTCTTTCTTCTCAGATTTACAAGATCCTTTCTAAAGAAACATTACATCGTAATATTATTTTATAAAGTTTCAGAATCACGCTAAATTTACTTAGGTAAATTTTATCCAGCAAAAGTGTAACATAAACGAACGTAATGTATAGATATTTATTTTTCAACCGAGACTTCACCTCGTGAGAAGGGACCTCTTCAAATGGAGCAAACATACGAACATGCATTCCCATGTGTGCGTTTGTGCTTGTTTGTGACGCAGCGAAGGACACAAACATACTTTGGCGATACGCGAAATGTATTTTATACAGCCTCGCCGGCCAGCAGTTGCAAACATTGACACAACACTCGGGTCGGGGGAGGAGACGTTTTGAATAGGAATTGTGTCGGGCGAGAGATATTGTTCAAAGGGTGGGCCTTTGGCGGCTTCACTTTCGGGTGTTTTGGCAAAATGCTGAGTATCTGGAGAACTGAAGAGCAGTGTGTTCATTGTTTCGAGAGCTGGAGGGTCGTGTTCATTGTTTTGACCTCTGAAGAACACCTTGTTAATTGTTCCAAGAACACCATGTTCATTGTTCCGGCATCTGGACAACAGTGTTTGTTGTTTCGACAAATGAAGAATATTTTGTTCATTGTTCCTAGAACACAGTGTTCATTGTTTCCATAACTGAAGATCACCGTGTTCATTGTCGATCTATCTGCTGCCGTGCCAGCAAGGTTGGTTTTAACGCAGTAGGAAGTAGCTAAGGGTTGGCGTTATTTTTTTTTTTTTTTTTTTTTTTTTAACTAACTTGGACCCTTTGATCTCTGTGATCTTAGCCTAAAAGCTATAGACCAATTACCCACTTGGCTACGATGGCGAGGGAATGGTCTATTCCACCTCCCATAAATGTACCCGAATCTGACAGGTATCGGATGAATGTTGTTGTTCTAGTCTTTAAAAGGAGATTAAAGAGAATTGGATAAATGTGTTAAAATGATATTTGGGGTGGGGGTGAGGGTGAGATTGGGAATGTAACCCCCTATATACTCATTTTCGACAGTGGGAAAGATTATTTTATCTCATCGAGACCATCCCGTTTTTAATTGGCATAAGATAGTGCCCATCTAGACTAATTCCTAAGGACTTACGTCTGTTGACTCTCTCTCTCTCTCTCTCTCTCTTTCTCTCTCTCTCTCTCTGAAACAATGCGTAGCAACTAGCACATAGCACCATGTCCATTTTTTTTTTTCGTACAAAAACAGTTTTCCTTTGTCTCAACTTCATTGGCGACTTGGCAGAATGGGAAAGAGTTGGCTGATGTTTGTGGTGTTGACTTTGTTGCCATATTTAGGAGCCATTGGCACCTGCACTGGTCCCCTGACGTTTGTTGCAAGATTCTGTTAACGCTGTCTTTTACTGAAGGAGGTAGTGCCGTTAACTAGACGTGTTTTTATTTCTTGAGATATTTTTAGTAATTCTTAATTTTGGGACGAATTTGAGATATTTCTTTAATTGTTTTTATAATTTCAAGACTTTTTCTGTTTTTCTCTCTCCTTTTTTACGATCTAATATTGATTCGATTTAACGGAGCTGGTACTAATATTTACCAACGAATTATTTATAGGGAGAATTAAATCTACAGTTAGCGAATATAATGCTAATGAAATTCCAGACTTGGTCACGAGACAGATTTTGCATAAATTTATTAATGTTCTTACTGAAATCTTTAAAAACTTCCCTGTGAGTTCGAGGATTATTTTGGAAACAACTATTTGGTTTGATGAAGGAATCGTAGGCCTGGTATAGACCGCTGGACATATTTCCAACCTGAACGGTTTATGGAGTTAAAACTGTTAGTTTGACACTGAAACAATTATGTTTGAGGAAAAATGTTTTTACCTTAAAGAAATGGAGAGTATTCACACTGCCAGCTCTGATTTCAAGGATTTCTTGAAATGATTTTAAATTAGGAAGTTCCAATTAATTTTAGCTTTCAGTTCTTTTTGCATTTATTTTTTGAAGTTGAGTGGCAAAAATTTTCCATGGTAACATTTCTTGTTTTGTAGAAGAGTCAGATATGCAGTCGAATAGTTTGATACGCTGTCCCAATCAAGGTGTAAAATTCACTTTAAATGTCACTGAAACAGAAAACTGAAAGACCAATTGAATACTTATACAAGCCATTAACTCTTTATGAACAACGGGCTTGTTCATTACGATGCCTGGCTTTGAAATATATGAATATTTCCCTCAGAGAGAGAGAGAGAGAGAGAGAGAGAGAGAGAGAGAGAGAGAGAGAGAGAGAGAGAGAGAGAGAGAGAGAGAGAGAGAGAGAGAACTGTTTTCGCGTTGTGTTCGCTATACCAAAATGGCTTTCACACGATTGTGATAGATGATCAAATGCCTCTTCATTTCCTGATATTTAATTCGAAATGTATCACAACCGCAGTTGAAACAGAACCAAAAAGAGGCTGATTTTCAATATAAAACTTGACAAAAGACTCGAAACAAAACCCTCGATGGAAAGTAAATTGGAAAGTGAATTGGACCGAAGTGTTGGGTGAAGTGTTCCGAGGGAGATTCAGATGCGAACGGCAGCGTTGCCAACGCTTCTTCGTCCTAGACTACTCTGGAAGAATGTTGAGATCCTACAGTGACAGACTTACTGGAAATAGGATACGCTGTAGTTGAGATCTGGCCTTTCACGTACTCACTATATTGTGGTCATGATTTTGTTTAGATCAAAGCCTCGAGTTATTTTGTGCCTGGAGAAGTAATGTTTGGGAGTTATTTCTGAACAAGTAATGTACTGTTCACTGAAATACCTGTTATACTGACATTTACTTACTTTTGTACGTTTCAGTGAATACCAGTCAAGTTTATATATATATATATATATATATATATATATATATATATATATATATATATATATATATATATATATTACCAGCGTCTTGACGCTGTTAAAATAAATTATCATTACATATCTTTATTTTCCAATTTAAAATCCCCATAGGCCTATGCGATGTCATTGGTGCCATGTTGTTGAAGCCTAATATACTGATGCTTGGAATCCATATAGAGGTAGAAATGGAATTTCTCTCTCTCTCTCTCTCTCTCTCTCCTCATCTATCAATCTCTCTCTCTTCTCCTCTCTCTCTCTCTCTCTCTCTCTCTAGGCAGAGGCCGTGGATACAAGAAACTACTGATATGGAAATGGGGTGACTGAGATGTAAAGGGAATTGCTTGCTTTATGATTTATTCATTTATTCATTTAGTTATTTAGTAATTTTTTGCTTGTTTTGTCAGTTGTTATGAATTTATTTTTAATTATTTATCATTTATATATTTTTTGGAAAACCAGTCGTTCATGTAATAGAGAGAGAGAGTAGCCCAGCTATCCGTTGGTTCAGCCTGAAAAATTCCTGTTTTAGAGTTAAAAATATTTATCAGCATTTTCGGATGCACTGTTTGGGTCCTAAAACATCGTTTAAATTTGTAAATAGTAAATTAACTTATGTTTTTGTCTGGATTTTTTTAGGTGATATTGCTAGCGGAATATTAAAACAAAAAACAAGAAGTCAATTTAGAATATTGTAAATGGTCTAAAGAATGATGTTGGGAATCTCTCTCTCTCTCTCTCTCTCTCTCTCTCTCTCTCTCTCTCTCTCTCTCTCTCTCTCTCTCTCTCTTCTGAGTTCGATTCCCGGACAAGTTTCAACTCTTTGGAACTCTTTCGTGAAATTTCAGGGAACTGACAATCTGAGCAATGATTTAAGTACTGGTAGTTAGTCGACTGTGGTGGGTCACAACTTGTCAAAAGCTGTAACGGTAGAACAATTGGGAGACGCATCACGTAAGGACATTTATACACACACACACACACACACACACACACACACACACACATATATAATATATATATATATATATATATATATATATATATATATATATATTAATGCCCTTCTTTGTCTGAATCAATAGCGCCTCTGTCGTAGCGTTGTATAAATTTATGTTATAAAGCTCGTTTAAAAAACTTTAGAAAAATGGCTGCCATATTTCATTGAAGAAACAATCTTTTTGTGATGAACTATAATAAGGAACGGGGAAGGCTTGTTTGCAATGGTCATTATAATCTCATTAAAGAGAGAGAGAGAGAGAGAGAGAGAGAGAGAGAGAAGAGAGAGAGAGACTGCGTTATCATGTCCCTAAAAACAGAAAAAGGAAAAAAATATTAAAAATCGAGGGAAAAAACTCTGAAACAAAACTCGATCCTGTCTCCTTATCGGAGGACTAATTCCTGTCCTGTGCCGCTGCCCCAAAAATCCCGATCAAAAGGAACCGAAAGTAAAAGGACTCGTTCGATTAAGGTTGACTCCCTCCGCGGTCTTTTTATTATTCTTTTTTCTTATCATTTTAGAAATTATTCTGTTGTCTCCTTTCCTTTTTTATTTATTTTTTTTTTCCCTCACGACTTGATTTGAAGCGTAGCACTGGCTGACTGATTCTCTCTCTCTCTCTCTCTCTCTCTCTCTCTCTCTCTCTCCTGAAGGTGAAGAGCACAAACCCACAAGATTTTTTAGCTCCCATGTGCCGCTCCAACAAGCGAATATTCGCTTAGTTATAACAATGTATAAAGTAAAAGATTTTTGTGCATGTCTCAAAACTCATAATGAATGAGGCTGTCCTTAGCATTTGAAATCAAAGTCCTTTTCTGTTTTTTTATACTTAATTTCCTCTTAAAGGCTCATAAATGGGAATTATAGTTTTTCACCATCTGTAAATGACAGTTCCCTCATTGTAAATGCACACTGTGCTTGTGTTAAGCTAATGATTATAATGTGTAAGTTGAATGGTGTAATGCAGCACATTATTTTTTAAGCGAATGCATATCAAGTACTCGTTCGTGTTTATCGTGGATCTAAGTGGCATCAGTGTCCATTGCTCTGTTAGATCAAACACAGGATCTGTGGAGGCGACGTCTAAACACTCCATTACTGGAGTGTTTAGTCCAAGTCTCATTAATAAGGCCAACTAATTGTCTGTAAGGATGAGGCCTCTCTTGCTAAGTGATATGTGTTAGACCTGTGTTTGATTTACCTGAATATCCGGGTTCCTTTCTCCGTGTGGACAGTTGAAGCTACGTAAGTGTCCTACGTAGCTACTTGCAGTCTCGTGGTTGCGCGCGGCGTCCCTCAGGCCCCCAGCTGCGCCCACTTAATGTGCTTTCACTTTACCTCCGTTTTCACCTCCTCTCTTCAATCTTGCTGTCTAGCCTCTAACTATTCTTAATGCAAATATGGGATTATCTGACCCAATTCCACTTTTAGATCATTATACTTCATCTCATATAGTTTCTGGAGCTCACGATTTTGCTGTACAACCACTCCAACTCCAGCTCTTTTCAC
>NC_087214.1:23363861-23398415 GCF_015104395.2 Macrobrachium nipponense
GGACTTAAACTCCAAATAGTGGTTTCCCTTTTCGGTTTATTTTGATCAGTCCTTTATTGGATGAACGGGTGATAAAATAAAAAGATTGATATTGACAGTCGTTTGGAGGAGAAGAAGATTAAAGAGGACTTGTCTTATCACCCCTTCTTCTTCTTCTTCTTCCCATTCAGGAGTCATCACTTTCATCTTTGAGTTATTTCTGGCGTTCTTCACTGCATTGCTTTCTCTCTCTCCCCCCCCCCCCCATCCATCTCTCTCTCAAATGTTTTCAACGACATTGGGTGAGATAAAGAGAGAATTTGTGAATGTCTCTTTGTTTATCTCTGAAGTCATTTCACGCTCGCGAGATAGCGGTAGGATGTTACTTGTTAATGTCTGGAGAAGCCTAATCTCGTAGGGATGTTAGTGCTGACAGTGCACGTCACTTGGTGCACTGTAGGCATTACTTAAGGAGGTTCTTTGCGCGTCCCCTCTGCCTGTAGCTGTAATTCCTTTAATTTCTTTTATTGTACCTCCATTCATATTCTCTTTTTTTTCCATCTTACCTTCATTAGTCCTCTACCAACAATTTCTCATCATTTTTTACAGCGCTGAATGACCTTGTGGATTCCCAGCGTTTGGCCTTTGAACCAAATCTAATATTCCAGTTCCAGCTTTGTTAGAAGGTTTCGTTTTCTGAATGTTCTCTTGTGAGAAAAGTATCTCTTCCTAAATGATGAATGGTAAATGTACTGGTTCTCTCTCTCTCTCTCTCTCTCTCTCTCTCTCTCTCTCTCTCCATCCAGTTAAAAAAATTGTCACGAAAGGATAAAATAAGAAAACAGATGAATTTATCAAACGTAAAAGCCTGTCATGCTTACCTATGGTATGATGGTTCAAGATTAGATTCCCCCTCTCAGATTCATCCCCGGAATATTTATTATTGCTGTGTAGTTCCACCTCGTTCGAAGGAGATGAAGAAGATACTGAGGTCAATTTTGGGGATCTTGCGACGTCGGAGGCTACAAAGTGAAGGAAGACATTTGTAATGAAGGTTGAAGTCTTTACTTAAGGTTCTGTGCAGCTTCCTTACGGCCCTTCTCGTTCCTTTTGCTGTACCTCCGTTCATATCTTGTTTTCCTGAACCCTCTCTTGACTATTGTTTCATGGTGCAGCTGCAAAAGGTTTTCCTCCTTTAAGACCTTGTTACTGGTTTCCCTTCCATCACTGAATGACTTTTGGCCTCAATTTGATATTCCATTCCCTTCTATAAACGGACAAGCACACAAACCCACGTCAGAGAACACAATCTCATCAGCAGACTGAATGGGAGAAGAGACATTGACCAAAATAAGGGAACCGGGAACCGTAAAACTCTCCTTTTCCCTCCGGTAACTAATTTCTCTGAGATGAGAAGAAACATCAAAGTGAAAAAGGATGAAATGATTCGGAGACTCTGAGGCCTCCTTGGGAGGCTGCTTCAGGGTGCGGTCTCTGCTTCGTCCTCCTCTTTGTGCTGAATGGCATTTGTCTTTTTCTTCTCTATGTTCCTCAGTTCTGATTTTGCTAACTGATGTCATAATTGTTCGTGACTCGGGAATACTACTTCTCAGGAATATTTGTGTCATAGGTCATAGCTTGAATTCATTCCTGGTCTTGACATGGACATTTTAGTTATTGCAAGAGGTAAAGGAATAGCTCTCTCTCTCTCTCTCTCTCTCTCTCTCTCTCTCTCTCTCTCTCTTGCAAACGCTGCTTTTACTGTACCTCCCAATTGATTTGATTGTTGTTCCCTTTTGTAAATAGAAACTCCTTCAGTCTCTTCAGCCCCATGAATTTGACTCGACGTCTCCCGAAGGATCTTCTTTTCATTTAGGAAATAAGAGAGACTGTTTTTGTAAGGCAGGTTTTGGCTTCCTCAAGGATTTTCCAGGTTGTGTATAGTGTCATTTGCATACCTCTTAGGAGAGAGAGAGAGAGAGAGAGAGAGAGAGAGAGAGAGAGAGAGAGAGAGACTTCTTTTTCAAGCTAGTTCGCTGTACAGTGTTTTTATTTCTCTCATAGGTGTGCATTTGCATACCAATAAGGAGAGAGAGAGGAGAAGAGAGAGAGAGAGAAAGAGAGCGAGAGAGAGAGAGAGAGAGAGATTCTTTCTCAATTGAGCTTATTCAATCTGCAGTTATTTCGGTCGTGTATTGTTTCAAAATCGAAACCATATTTTTTTTCAATATTTTTTTATACGTGATTACCTCCAGTTGTTTGGACGTTTGAAACAGGTTTGTGGATGGTTTGTGTGTTCGTTAAACCCGTTGGGTGCATATGCATCAATTAACCTCTCGAATGCATCGACACCGGACACAGGATCATTCCTTATTCCTCCGACGAGACGAGAGTCCTGTAGGAGAGAGGCGCCGCCCAACCAAGAGAGAAAGGGAAGGACTCGTTCAAGAGAGAGAGATCCTTTGCCTGGGCAGTCCTGCTCCCGTGGCGGGAGAGAGAATCGAAAACAAACGACTGTCAAACAACGCCGAGTCTTATCGTTTGTTCTTTCGTTTGTTCTTTCCGTCCTTCGTTGCTTTGGAGGAAGAGCAAATGAACCTCTCTCTCTCTCTCTCTCTCTCTCTCTCTCTCTCCTCTCTCTCTCTCTCTCTCTCTCTTCTCCATAGGGCCTACATCGTAGAACACTGAGGTTAATTCCACCTGTAGTCCACTCCATCCTGAGGTGTCATATGACACACGAATAGAATACTTCTAGCAAACATAAGAGTGAGACCACAATATGTATGGAAACTTATCAGTTAATGAGTCTATTTGGCCAAGGGATTCTATATCGAAAGAAATTAGGGTGTATATTTAATCTGTTACCAGGCAGAGGTAGAAGTCGTATAATAGAGTAAAGGAACTATTAAGGTTAATATTGACTGACATCTCTGAAAAACCTAAGGGTAAAATACTATTTACTTTTCATAATTTTTCGCTTCCAATAACTTTCATTTCCCACATAGTTGCAGAATCTAGAGTTACTATGAACCACGAAAATTATGAATACTTACAGAAATCTTCCTGAAACGGCAATACAATATAATACAAATTTAATTTCAACTCGCTATACAATACCGTCGTTTCAACTCTAAAATACGCTGATTTCAACTGACCCTATAGTACACTCTTTTCAGCTCACTATAGAATACAGTCGTTTGAACTCAAATATTAAGAATGATTTTAACTCTCTATACAACACAACAGTTTCAGCTTAATTTAGAATACAATCGCTCTATGCAATACTGTCATTTCAACTCACTGTAGAATATTCTAATTTTACGTCAATGTAGAATACTATCGTCCACTCTTTCCATAATCCGTTCAGTTTAAAGGGCCAGTTTCCCCATCAGTCCAGCGTCCCTCTCCTAAAGAGCCCACCTTCAAATTCCACTCTTTATAACCCAAGCTCAGGCAGGAGGGGGTTGGTTGAGAGGGATGTGGGTGGGCGGGGGGGGGGGGGGGGGGGGTGGAGTCACGGATTAGGGTCATCCATAAAATGGAATATTGCTTCTGCTTCTGGATAATGCTGACGCTGGACACGCTGTCGGAAACTTCAGACTGAAGGACCGAATTTGTTGTTGAAAATGACTGGATACTTTGTTTCATTTGTCTGAGAAGGAGGAAGGAATTCCTTTCGTCACATAAGAGTAATAAGGAACATAGTATTCTGACATAAATAGATAGAAGTCAAAAATGCATACTGGAACTTTGTAAGATATGATCGCAAGTGCCATTGCACTTATGATATGAGGCCCATGGTGTGTTGCATTGATCCAGAAACACTCGCCCAACAGAAGACGCCGAATCTCTTTCCAAAATTTATCCCAGTTTCTGGGAATCTCTTGGAAACATGTCAACACGCACATACATATCACTAACATGTTGAATACAAATTAGCGACTTCTTGGTAGTCCAGTGTTTCATACGAGTATCGAGCATAGGTCTAAGGTTCGTTTTCCACTTATGGTGGTTGACTTGTTTCAACATATTTGTGATATGTTTGAGATGAGTTGCCGATGTTTGTGATGACGTGTTATACATAATGAGGCTGTATCCATTATTGTCTATCATAAAATGATTGGATATGAGTATTAGTCTTCAACCACCTGCGTTGTTTATAGACAAGAATAGTCGTTCTGGTTACCTAAAATGTAGGGGAAGGACTCTCTCTCTCTCTATCTCTCACTCTCTCTCTCTCGGCTCTCTCTCTCCCTCTCCCTCATCTTCTCTCTCAGATAATTAAGGCTCGTTCTCCTCCTTCTCAGATAATTAGAGACGCAAATGGACTGGGATTTCCCCTCCCCAGATATTTGCTGAAATCAAGTATGCTAATGATCTCAGCTGTTAATGGCTAAAATTGATCTTGACTACGTACGCTTGCAATTTGACGCTTAATTAAACGAAATTAAAAGTGCCGAGTGTCGCTACTTGATGTTTTCTGTTGTGTTATGGCCTCGAGCTGAAATAAAAATTATTAGTATTGTTATTAAGGTGATTATTATTATTAAATATTTGGGCTAAGGAATACGGGCTGATTGGAGAGTTTTATTTTTGTAGGTTTTATATATTGTACTAAGTTTCGTTTGCTATTTAGTAATTAAATATTTTCTAACAGACAGACACATCATGTCCTATGAGAAAACTGTCGCACCCTTAGCAAGAGAATCTTCAGAGACATTGGCAGGAGAAAATCCTTCCTTCCTTCCTGCCGGAGAACCTCCTTCCTACTGGACAGAACAGGCCCTTTCCTACGCCCTCTGACCTTGTCTCCTGATAACCTTGAAGCGAAGGCATCCATCTCCCTTCGGCTTCCGAACGAGGGAATAATTCCATTGGTGTGTCTGGCTGGAGAATTATTCTGCTCCTGTGTCGTCGGTGTCAGGGTGGGATTCGTGGAGAGGGAGAAGAGGTGGAGGAGTCGAATCAGTTATTGTCTCGGTTTTATTTTAGTTTTTATCTTCTTTTAAAGGGGGAAAATGAATCTATTTTACAGGGGATCTGATTTTTTTAGGGGGAGTGGGCAAATGAATCTGTTTTTAGGGGGAATGAATCGGTTTTTGGGGGTAAGCAATTCTGTATTTTTGGGGGAAATGAAACTGTTTTTAGAGGGAAGTGAATTTTGTGAGGAGAAATGAATTCCGTTTTTGGAGGGAAAATTAATCCGTTTTAAAGGGGAAATTAGTTTTTTCTAGGGATAAATTGCGGTTTTAAGTGCGAAATGAATGTGGCTTTTTAGGGGGAAAATGCATATATTTTAGGGGAAATTATTTTTAAGAGGAAATGATTCTATTTTTATTGGGAAGTGAGTCTGGATTTTTTTTGAGTCAAATGATTGTTTTCTATGGAAAAGGTTTTTTAGGGTGAAATGAATCTGCCTTTTTAGGGGAAATTATTTTTTTTCTACTTAGAGGGAACTGATATGTTTTTATGGTGAAATGAATCTGGTTTTTAGGGAGAAATAATTTTTTTTTAGGGAGGAAGTGAATTTATTTTTGGAGGGGAAATTGATCATAGAATCCACGTGAATTCAAAATCTTAATAGGGAATTTGATTGTTCTTGGTTAAAGTTGTCATCGTTTGATATAATATTTTAGGGGTGGAGGGAGAAAGGGGTTGGAGGGGTTGGTGGATTCAGGGGTTACTGTAGGGGGATACCGCCTCTGTGTGATTTACCTGACAGCTATATTCCCTTCCAGACAGCTTCGCCAATCAGTGGTTCATTGCAGGTTTTCGTTGTGACTGGGGATGTCTTACCTGATCTTCCTTCTCCTTTCTTTATCATCAGCATCTTTCCCTGAGTCTTTGTTAGTCTATTATTATTATTATTATTATTATTATTATTATTATTATTATTATTTTATTATTATTATATTATTATTATTATTATTTATCGACCCTCGTTATAACCTCCATATTGATTTTTAAACTTTGGAACACCATTCCACTCGTAGTCCCAAAAGTCTAAATTAAATATTTCTAATAACGCTGATAAAAAAATTATCACAATTACCGTCGTGATTAGCTGTGTAACTCAACAGTGAAATAATTAGCTACAAAGTATTGGGTCCACTCGGCCAGCTACATTATTTATTAATTTTTCGAAAAAATATTTCCCACGTGATCATTAATGTAGTACCAGTAATCAAGTGAAATAATTATAGATACTAATTATTAACTTGACTCAAAATTTTCTTTTCAATTTTTATCCAAAGTAAAATAATCTCATCATCAAAGAAATCTCTTGTAAACGGATCGGTTTTCTTTTGTTAAAAGTTTTGGAATAAAAAGCTCTGGTGTCGCTGTTTTTGGCAATGGGTGTAAAATGACTCTTGTTAGTGAATATTTTCTTATTCGTTTGTATAACTTTAAACCAAGACAAAATAGAATGTAATTTCACTAAGGAAATGAACGAAAACGTGAGTGGAACATGCTGGTTATAGCCCAGGCAGTTATACTTCTTTGGATGATGAAGTATTTGTTGAATCCATTGTGAACCCAATTATATAACTCTGCTTCTGTATCCAGAATTTATATAATTTCCGTATCAATGGACGAACCCAGACTTCATTTAACCTGAAATATTAAACTGGAAATGAAATCCCTTTATGTCAAGGATGGGGACTGGAGGGATTGCAGAGATGCACTGAGGCAATCTCTCTACAAGATTCAAGATTAAGGTTCTACATGAATTATTTATCAAGGAATATTTTACTTTAGGTCATATTCTGAGTGAATTCTTGTGCTTGTACTGGATTGATTAGATCTGTTGATGTGTTGATAAGTAGCTGTTAATGAATATTGATTATGAGGCTCGTGAAATAATGAGAGAAATGTTGTAATTGTAACTGGAGTTAAAGATAAATAAGTCAATATTACTTGTTCTTCTGATCAGTCTAAATAGGGGCATCGAAGACGGATTTCTATTCTTGATGATGATGTAATAGTTATTTCAACTTGATACCACTGGATCTTGAGGCCTTGTTATTTGGAAACTTGAGATTTGTATCTAACAAAAAAAATTAATTAATATAAAAAAAATTCTTGGTTATCACTCGGAAAGAGGCGGAAGGGAGAGATGGTCATAAGGGATCAGCAGACAAGGGAAATTCTGCTCCTCTCGGGAGGAGGTTTCTTCCCAGATTCGTAGGAAGGGATGCAGTTATCGTCCTGGCGCTGAAGACACTCACGAGAGAGAGAGAGAGAGAGAGGGGGGGGGGGGGGGGGGGTTAATTCTCCTCGTGTTATTCTTATCTATTCCAACTCATCCTCCCTCAAATTCGAGTAAACTCCCTAATCGGGATTCGGGCAACGTCTGGGCAGTTTCATTTCATGAAGAGATGTCGAAGGAGGAGGAGGAGGAGTCGGTGCTCGTTGTTGCCATCATTGAAATTTCCGAGGCTGTGGTCACTTTTATGGCCGGAGGCAAGATTAGGTTAAGGGGCTCACCCCATTTTGTGGGACAGATTGGCCCTACGTGATTTTGACTCTGTGAAGAGTCTCTCTCTCTCTCTCTCTCTCTCTCTCTCTCTCTCTCTCTCTCTCTCTCTCTCTCTCTCTCTCTCTCTGATTGGAAATTTTATAAATAGAAACTCCTTCTGTCTCTACATTTGCATAGATTTGGCTCAAAATCTCCGGAAGGATTTTCTTTTCATTTATGAACAAGAGAGACAGTTATTGTGATTCACATTTTGCGTTGTTGAAGGGTTTTCATGGCTATGTATAGTGTGCATTTGCATAACTCTTAAAAGAGAGAGAGAGAGAGAGAGAGAGAGAGAGAGAGAGCGAGAGAGAGAGAGAGAGAGAGAGAGATGAGAGAACCTTCTTTAGCTTTAGCTTACATTTAGTTAAGTCTTGACGACCTAAACACGTAGGTACTACTAGAAAGAGAGAGAGAGAGAAAATCCCCACACGAGTCAAAATCACGTAGGCCTAATATGTCCCCGAAAATGGAGTGATCCTCTTAACCTAATCTTGCGTCCGGCCATAAAAGTGACTACAGCCTCGGAATTTTCAATTTATCATGAATACTCCAAGTATTTTGTCCGTTGAGACGGTATGTTTGTGCATGATTGTATGTTTGATGCACAAACATCAATATCCTCCTGGAATCCATCGACACCAGGCACAGGATCCATTCCTTATTCCTCCCGGCGAGAGTCCTGCAGGAGAGAGGCGCCCAACCAAGAGAGAGAGGAAGGCTTCCTTTAAGGGGGACATCTCCCCTGGCGGGGGCAGTCCTCCTCCCGTCGCAGGAAAAGCGAAAACAAACGAGGAACAAACAAGTGACAAACAATGCTGAGATTCTTGGTTTGCTCTCCGTCCTCCGTTGCTTTTGAGGAAGGAAGAGGAAATGAGTCCTTTTGTTTTTCCTCTCTGGGAGGTTTGAAGGACAGACGGATATTGTAGCTTCTGATTTCTGTTTATTTGAGGGAAATGAATCAAAGAATCAACGAAAATTCAAAGTCTAAGGAAACAGCTGAATGTTGCTGGTAAAATATGAGACACGTTGCTATAATTTTATATGGGGTGAAGGGGAAAGGTATATACTGTAGGAGGGTAGGAGAATCGCCCTCCCCCCCCCCCCCTCTATGACTTATCTGACAGCTATATTCCCTTCCAGACAAACTCCACAATCAGTGGTTCATTGCAGGTCTTTGCTGTGATTGGGAATGTCATACCAGATCATCTTTCTGCTTTCTTTATCATCATCATATTTCCCTGGGTCTTGGAGAACTGTTTTTTTTTTTTTGTCTATTATTATTATTAGTAGTAGTAGTAACAGGATGAACTCCTATTCAATTGGAACAAGCCCACCATAGGGGCCAATGACTTGAATTTTCAAGCTTCTACAAACTATTTAGGTGTTCGTTTGAAAGAAGTGACAGATGGTTAGGTAGGAAATCCGGAAAGAAGAGGTAGGTTATTGGAAAAGGATAGAAGAAAGGAATTGATAAATTAATAGATATACAAAGTATAAATAAATAGATAGTAAAGGACAAGGAGAATGATCTTAGAGTAGAAAGGTATTTCATCCTCGCTTGATGTGACCACCAGTGTTTCTGGACGTCGTGACGGTCTGTCTCCCTCCATATCAGGGATGTCGTGCGTTTGGAACCTCTCAGTTCTAGTGATGATGTAATGCATCACTGTCTTAAGGAAATTCTCCGTGTATTTAATAAGTTTCTTAAATTTTATCGATTCATTTAGTGATTCAATTTATTTTTATTTTCAATGAGCTGATATCTTTTCTCTGTATTTAACTCTTACCTTCTGTTACGTCTCTAATGAACACCTTAATATTCTTTGGACGCTTATTCCTTAGGAATAGAATTCATCTTCTGAATAATAATAATAATAATAATAATAATAATAATAATAATAATAATAATAATAATAATAATAATGATACTGTGTATATTTAGAGGAGAGAGAGAGAGAGAGAGAGAGAGAGAGAGAGAGAGAGAGAGAGAGAGAGAGAGGCAGGCAGGCAGGCGGCCGTTTGTGCCATATATTTCTCTCCTCTTCACCTGGCTTCGAGGTTCCTTATGGACCCGAATATTTGCTGCTGCTTTTTCGTTGTTGTGGATATTTGAAGGGTCTGGATTCCTCTGTCTTCTCCCTCGAATGGTTACAAGAAGAAGAAGAAGAAGAAGAAGAAGAAACAGCAGCTTCGGTTTCCAATAGGGAAAGCGTCGGTATTCGAGAGTTCGTTTTTCTGTTCTCTTCTTCTTTTTAGAAATGTTTGGACCGAGACATCGTTACTCCATTCTTTTTGTGGATCTCTCTCTCTCTCTCTCTCTCTCCTCTCTCTCTCTCTCTCTCTCTCTCATAGGCTGAGGAACGCAGGACTTGGCCATGGGCCTAATTGTTGTTCCATTCATTTCTTGAAAAGTTTCAACGAAATGTTTATTACGAAATGTTTCAGCAACTGATAAATATGAAGAGAAAACTAATCCAGTGGAATTATCAAATTTTGTAGAATAACCGACAGATGCTGTATACTGATGCATATTCATACGTGCTTACGTATGAATACGAGCGCTGACTTTCTTTCATGTATGAATTGAGCATGTATGGGAACTATTAAAACATTATCATAAGTTTCCTATTTATCAAGCGTTGTGGATATTCTTATGAATAATTAATTTTTGCGGATATTGTGTGAATTTGTTACATTGAGAGAGAGAGAGAGAGAGAGAGAGAGAGAGAGAGAGAGAGAGAGAGAGAGAGAGAGAGGCGGGGGGATTTTTACTTATTCCAACTCAACCTCCATCAAATTTGAGTAAATACCCTAATTGGGATCCGGGCAGCGAACAGTTTCTTTCCATGAAGAGATGTCGAAGGAGGAGGAGGTTCACTTTTATAGCCGGAGGCAAAATTAGGTTAAGAGGATCACCCTATTTTGGTGAACAAATTGGCCCTACGTGATTTCACCCTTTTGACTCCTATGAGGATTCTCTCTCTCTCTCTCTCTCTCTCTCTCTCTCCAAACTGCCAACACCTGCAAATTTAGATCGTCAAGAATTGAAATTATTTAACTAAAATGTAAGCTAAAGAAGGAGTCTCTCTCTCTCTCTCTCTCAGCTGGAATTTTGTGAATTGATTAGCGATTTGACGTTTATTTTATAGTTTTCAAAATGGTGTATTAGACAACATCTCTGTAATAATTGATACTCCCCGGCGGTTACCCGTCCACGCAATACCAGACCTAATGTTAAGCATTGCGGATGGAGAAGGTTAGCGACTTAGTAGCGTGGCTCAGTAGCTGCCTGGCAAAATAACTGAGATTTTAGGTTTACCGTGGATTTACGCTCAGATCGGACGAGTTTCTGATTGCATTGAAAACGGCAATCTACTTAGCTAAACGCCTGCTATATGGCTTTATAAAGAAGGTTTAACTCCTTTGTATCTTAGAGAGAGAGAGAGAGAGAGAGCTACCGTTCTCCAGCTCAAGAGATATCAGAGGGAAACTGTTGAATTGCACCTCTTCACTGTTACACACAAAGAGCAACAACCCTTTCATAAGTGTGAGGGCAAGAATCAGTAACAGCTGTTAATGAGGGCCTTATGGCAGGCAGTCAGGGTCATCACTCTCTCTAATGAGCGCTCTTGAATATTCGAGCATAGCTGCATAAATGAGAGAATTGCGGTCATTACCTATAGAGGAAAGGAAAGGAAATGAACAGGTAAATGAAAAATGTAAGGCGACGGCTTTGAAAACCTTCATATTTCAGTTTGTTTAGAATCTTTATTGAGTGAATTTCAGATCTAGGAAATTGTTTAAAGAAATACATTCTGATATAGATAACTAGATGGGAATTTTACGAGAGAGAGAGAGATAGAATATTGGGACGTTTTCCCTCCTGATCAAAGGTTCCATCGGATGTAAGTCAAGGTTGGAAAGGGTCAACCTTTCACCCTGAACCATCCACACCCCCCACCCCGCCCCCTCCTTATTCATAGAGGGAATTAATTACAAAATTTTGCTTGTTCATAAATAGAAAATATATGTCAGGATAAAGGAAAAATGAGCGAACCTGGGCCCATAGGTAGTTTTTCTAATTATAGGAATGAGGTCGAACATAAAATTTGGACCAGAGGCCAAACCCTGGGACCTGTGAGGTCATTCAGCCCGAAGAAAAGCAAATTGAGAGTGAAAAACTTTGGAAGGAGCAACAGGAAGAAAACCTTTTACACTGTAAAGCAGTTGTTAGGGGGAAAGTTGAGTCAAGGAAGATGGAAGAAAGAGAATATGAACGGAGGTACAGTAAAAGGAATAACAGGGTTTGTGGCTTGGGGCCTAAGGCACGTCGCAAAGAAAACATTATTAAGTAATGCTTACAGTGCACCGGGTGAGGGATTACAAGGACAGATTTTCAAACTCTTCGGAAGAAAATATCTTACGAATCAACCTGATGCTTTGTATAATGTATAAATAATAATTTTATTTCACGTTTGTATATGCTTTTATTCATTCAAATCATCCATAGATTTTTCATAATTTGCTTCGTAAGGGGCGGTGAATTTTAGCATCAGATCAAACTCAATACGAGAATTAGAGAAAAATTATTAATTTGATCATGCCCTTCATCAATCAATTAGTCTCTTGCGTCGTGAATAATTGTAATTATTTGTCGCAAATCAAGGAATGAAAGAAATTATTAACATCCTTTTTAGAGTAACTTTTGAATCGGGTACAAATACATGAATGAATAAAGAAGGGCGATATGCAGATGCCCTCTTCTGAATTAGGATTCCGCCTGGTGACAAAAACCGAATTTATTTTGCGAATCCAAACCGCCGTTTTGGTATACAATAGACTATGTAATTCTGGATCCTGGTGTATTACTGGTGCATTCGTAATGTGAGCGTTGTAATAGATTAATGGAGGTCCATTGGACGAGGTATTATACGGAGGCTGGGCAATGCCCACACGGGATTTGGGCATTTGGGCTTCGAAAGTGACTTGTCATCGGGACGTCAATGTTATTCTGAACTCGATTAGATTTTGGAATAGGATGAGTCATTGATTTTGAGTAACTATATATGTTAGTGGCTTCGTCGTATTTACAAACGATTTTGGTTCGCTTAGCAAACTGCGTTGGGTATCTCTCTCTCCATCTCAGTTCTGTCTCCGTTGAACTGTGAAGATATTCTCTTAACTTGATATTCATTTCTCACTTCTTTCGTGGGTAGAGGGTAAGTCGTGGAAGCACAAGTACCAAAATATAATATATTGTTCCAGATTACATCTTGGAATAGATGCAGAGAAGGTTTCTGAATAGATGTTTGAACTAAGAGGAGTAGAGGAAGTCTGAGTTACAATACGTGTACAAATCATAGGCGAGCAAACATAATCAAAGATACAGGCATACGAACTAACATACTTAATCTAGTTGAAGACACGTAGCCTTCTCTTTCTCGTGAGAGCCAAAGTGGTTCCCAAGGAAGAGGTTGTTGATGTTTTACTTACATTCTGCTTTGGTAAGGTTCTCACACTCGACATTGGATTTCGGGCAGACTTTCCGCTATGGCCTCCTTTGGCCCCCTGACCTCCTTACGTTATGTGCATTACTTCTAAAGAATGATCACACATTCCTTTTTATCATGTAAGTCATTACATATATAGTCTCTCTCTCTCTCTCTCTCTCTCTCTCTCTCTCTCTCTCTCTCTCAGAGAGAGTGTGGATGTAATTAACTTATCAGGTTTGTTTATTATTAAATTAGAACATGAATCAATTGTGTGTGGGGAGAGAGAGAGAGAGATGAAATTTGTAAATATATGTTATTGATATAAAAAATATATCAATAAGTTATATATCTTATATTAATATAGAATTATATTCAGGCTTGAGGCTTTGGAAGCAAAACCTGAAGTAGGCCTAAGTAAAGTCAGTGTATAGAACGATGTCTAGAGAAGTTTAAACTTTGTTGACTTTTTAACTTCATTTATAATCGTATGTAGATCTTGTCAGACCTTTTATTGGTCTTTCGCAGGATTTATTTTGATTTGTTTATTACTTTTATTATAATTTTATTTTATTTTTGTTCCCTCTGTAGTATAAAAATGTGCATTTTCAAGAAGCCTTAGAAAGAGACTCTCTCTCTCTCTCTCTCTCTCTCTCTCTCTCTCTCTCTCTCTCTCTCTCTCTCTCTCTCTTTTATATCCCCTAAATCCTGTCATTTTATAATGTTGATAATTCTTGTGTATGTTGATTATTTGATATTTACGTATCAAATAGTTACTCGACTGTGGTGGGTAGCAGCCAGGAAAGGCGGGGGCGGGGTGGAGGCCGGAAGGTCAAACCCCTTTTGCAGCCCCCATAAGGGGGAAAAGGCGAATACTTGACAAAATACAACTTATGATATAATACTTGTGATCATTAAAAGTACTCAGTTCCGTAAAAAGGGAAACATTTTCATTACATTCTTTTCATTCAAACTCCAAAAACATCCAGTGCCGTCAGTGAGCCTCATTCGTTGCACTGAAGGCGTTCCCAGTTCCTTGATCCATCTGGCTGTCCAACCACTCCCAACTTCCGCAGATTATTGATAGCGGAAGTAATGAGGACATCGAATTATACGACGTTAGGTGAACCATTCTAATGAGGAGGTCTCGTGAGTTTTTCTCTTCAATTGAAGAGCAATAATTTCTCCTCAAACAGACTTTGAGGAAACGAGCGTTGAAATATTTTAAGTAAGCAGATAAACTGAGTAAATCGTAAGGAAGTTTTTTTTTTTTTTTTTTTTTTTTTTTTTGTTTTTTTTTTTTTTTTTTTTTTTTTTTTTTTTTTGCCAGAATTGCCATTTCTCCTCATAGGACCTTAAGCAGTTGATTTGATTTTCAGCCTTTGGTTGCAATTTTATAAACACAATTGATTAAATATTATATGTAAACAGGTAAATGTTGGGATACTAACACCGGCTAAGCTCTCAATTTTGGGAAGCCATAGGCAGTATCAACGTCAATTTGACATTTTTGCTGTATTTTGGGATTAATAGGATTTCCCTGTGGGATTTCCCTGCAAAGTCCTATTGCTTTTGAAGGTTCGTGAATGAGGGTCAGGCCATTAATCCCCCTGGGATGTGGTGATCTCTTTTTCATCAGTCAGTCTGATCATTAAGGCTGTTGGCTACGAAATTGCATTATGGAATGTAAACAGCAATTATTATTTATTTCATGGACAATATAGTACCTGTGGTTATGGAAGAGAGAGAGAGAGAGAGAGAGAGAGAGAGAGAGAGAGAGAGAGAGATTATTAGGAGATACTTAAAAATCCTCTTTAGCTTAACTGGCAGAGGTTGGAGTTGTGTTCCCAAATCTTTTATTTATATGGTGACATTAGTTGTGAATCATGGACAATGTGGTCAGCTGTCTGCCGTTGGTTGCAGACTGCGCTGGGAGTTACTAGTTTCTCCATCACTAATTGTTTAGGATAATATTTCTTGTTTTTGAGTATATATATATATATATATATATATCATATATATATTATATATATATATATATATATATATATATATATATATATATTATATATATATATATACATGCACATATATATATATTAGTTTTTTATATATACAGTATACACACATATAATGACCTTCCTCATTGCGACGCCATTTTCGACATCCTCATTTGCATTCTTATTCATTATCTCCTTTCTTTCTTCGTTCTTCTGAAATATTTTTCTCGTTAAATCATGTTATTTATTTCATTTTAAGGTGAGATTCTTAATTTATTTATAGATTTCACTTTTCCCTCTACATATCCTTTGAGCTGATTTTGTTCGCCGCCACCCCCCCACCACCCCCTCCGCTTTTTTCTCTTATTCCCTCTTAAAGTCTTGGCTTCAAACGCGTTTCTCTCTCTCTCTCTCTCTTTCTCTCTTTCTCTCTCTCCTGGTCCTCACAGCTCACCTTGAAGCAGAAACATCAAATGTAATTCTCTCATTCACATATAAAACGGAAGGTTTTAAAAACAGACGAACAGAAATATCAGAACAAAAGAACAAAAGACAGCTATGTAATGGAACAAAAAAGACTGAACAAAGGAAGAGTTAACACTTTTAATGTTGCCTTTCAAGTGCTTGTTTTAAAAAAGTGCTGGCGCTTTTGTTCAGGATTACAAGGTTCTAGTTCCCCAGAGGAAAAGGACATCAATCATCATCATCATCATTATCATTATTTAAATTTAAAAATTAATCCTATTCAAATGGAACAAGCCCAACTTAAGAGCCATTGACTGGTTCATTTAATAAAATATTTAATTTTAATTTTCTCTTACAAATTTGGTCTGTAATTATATTTTCTTCATATTTTGTTGTTAGATTTAATTTTCACATTAAATTTGATTTTTCCCATTAATGTTTTCCTTTTTTTATTGAAAAATTTCAGTTTGATTTTCCCATTAATGTTTTCCTTTTTTATTGAAAAATTTCAGTTTGATTTTCCCATTAATGTTTTCCTTTTTTTATTGAAAAAATTCAGTTTGATTTTCCCATCAATGTTTTTCCTTTTTTTATTGAAAATTTCAGTTCGATTTTCCCATTAATGTTATCCTTTTTTTATTGAAAAAATTCAGTTACACATTAAATGGATCTTTTTTTATGCTTTTTTGTGTTTTATTTTTTAAAGAATTAAATTTTCCTCTAAAGTTTTGCATCTCGTTTGATTATTTGCCCTTTTTTATTAAAAACAATTCTTAATTCTCTTCATCTTTATTAATTTGATAAAGTGGTTGTATCACTACTCATTTGAATATTTTGCCTATTTTAATTTTGTATTATGGTAAAATCTCGCCCCCCCCCCCCCCCACCCCCCCCCCATTTAAAATACTCTTCAATCTTTTTATCATTTGCATTTCATTCAGAGAGAATTTAATCTATTTTTTTCCTCTCGAGATGATTGACCGCAAACTTCATCAACTTTTAAGTTGAAATACTGACTTCGGACTTTGGTAGGCGCGAAAGTTGGAAAAGAATTGGTCCTCAAGTGACGTTTGATTTATCATTCTCTCTCTCTCTCTCTCTCTCTCTCTCTCTCTCTCTCTCTCTCTCTCTCTCTTCTCTCCCTCTCCAAAATATCAAATAAAACATTTTCGGCGTCTTTGACTATCGTAACTGAGACTTTTAGGGGAATGGCTTGTGATCCAGGGGTCGGGTTTTGGGGTGAAAGGCTTGGTGTCAGAGAGAGAGAGAGAGAGATGCTTAGAATTATACTGGTTCCCTCAGTCGTCATTTTTTGTCCTGAGACTAACTTCTGAATTGCAGGAGTCCTAAAATGTCTTCCTCTCTCTGTAAAAACCTAAAAGAAGGAAAAGGTTGTAAGTTCGACAAAAAATGCAAATATATGCACCCTGTAGCCATGAATCATAATCAAATAAATAACCAACCAAGTAATAAAATCCAAAATAAGAAAGAAACAAATAAAGAGAGAAATCAAGAATATCAGGTAAAAGAGAAAAGCAAACCACCAATGAGATATGCAGAGGTGTCAGCAAAAAATTTCAAAGCATCATCTCCGAAATTCTACTCAAGAGATAATAACTGTATTTATTATGCAAGAGGATATTGCAGAAACGGAGAAAATTGCAGATTCAGACACAAATGAATAATTATGATGAAGGAAGATCAAATATTATGGAAAAGTTGGATTTTTTAATGTCAGAATTTCTGGAAATGAAAAAAGAACAACATACCAGAACAGGAAAGAGACATGGGAAAATCCTTATTACTACCAGTATTAAATGAAGGAGAAAACACGCAAAACCATCATAGTGATGAATGCGCAGGGTTTAGTTACGAGTAACTCAAAAAGAAAAATAGAGTACTTAGAAGAACTAACCCAAAATGAAAAGAAAATAGATATAATGAATATAAGTGAAACCTGGTATTCCCAAGAGACTGGGAATGATGATCAAATAAAAGGGTTCCAAACTTATAGATCAGATAGAAAAAATAGGAATCAAGGGGGAACCGCAATATATGGGAAAGACAAAAAACAGGAAAAATATATGAGAAATATAGTAACTCAGAATGTGAACTAGTTTTTTTTTTAGCGGTAGAATTTGAATCTGAAAAATTGATGAACATAGTAATATATAGACCTCCTAATACTAAAGAGTTTGACTTAATAATTGAAAAATTGGATGATATATGTAGAAATCACAAGGACTGGACTATTCTCCTATCTGGTGACTTCAACTTTCCTTTCGTAGAATGGAAAGAACGAATAGGAGATTGTGGTTGTACTTATACATATAAAAAAAAGAGAGTAATAGTAGTGCAGAAGATAAGAGGCAATTTGAAAAGCTATTAGATATGCTACTAGAATACAACATCAACAAATAAATCACCTGCCAACAAGAAAGGAAAATACTTTAGACCTAGTATTTGTGAACGAGATGAATTATGTTAAAGAAATAATAGTTTATAATGCGAGTATTTCAGACCATAATGTCATAGAATTAACAGTTCATTCCAAAGCAAGTGAAAAATAGAGATAAGCAAGAAATGAAAAAGTGGGAAGGATATGGAAAATACAACTTCTTACAGTAAAAATATAAAATGGTCAGAAATTAATGAAGAATTAAACAAAGATTGGGATAACATTTTCGTAAGTGATGACATAAGGGTAAATACGGAGATATTATATATATTTGGAGAAAATAGTGGAAAATATATACCGAAGAAGAAAAGTAAACATCATTCATGCATACCAAGAGACAGAAGGATGCTTGTTCCAGAAAATCAGAAAGTGGAAAAAAGGTCTTGCAAAAGAAAAAAATGCATGGAAAAGTTATAGAACTAAAAAGTAAGATAGAAAATGCAAACAAAAGATTATACAATCAAAAGAAAATGAAAAAACGGGACTTGGAAGAAAAAACCCTATTAAATATCAAGCAAAACCCCAAACTATTATACTCATATGCGAAGAAGATGAATAAAAGAAGAATAGAAAATAGGCCCTCTGAGAATTGAAGGGAGATTAACGAATGAAAAAAAAGGAAATTTGCAACATACTGGCAGAACGATTAGAGAGAGAATTCACCCCTAGAATGATAATGAAGATAATGATATAGAAGTAAAGGGAAGAAAATAGTGAATATTTAGCTGACATAGAAATTAATGAAGCTGATATTGTGCAGGCAATTAATGAAATTAAAAATGGAGCTGCTGCAGGGCCGGATGGAGTCCCTGCTATTTTGTTAAAGAAAGTCAGTTCATTCTATCGCAAAGCCACTTGCAATATTATTAAGACAAAGTGTAGATACAGGCAAGATTTATGATGAGCACAAATTAGCATATATCACCCTACTTTCAAAAGTGGATCAAGACTAGAGGCAAGTAATTATAGGCCTGTGAGTCTAACATCACATATTATGAAAGTGTATGAAAGGGTAATGAAGAAAATATTATGAAACATTAATAAAAAATAATTGTTTAATATAGGACAACACGGTTTCGTACCCGGAAAAAGTACACAAACCCAACTGTTAGTCCACCCGTGAGAACATATTCAAAATATGAAAAGCGGAAATGAAAACAGATGTGGTTTATCTAGACTTAGCAAAAGCTTTTGACAAAGTAGACCATAATATATTAGCAAAGAAAATTAGAAAACACAATATCGTAGATAAAGTAGGAAGATGGTTAAAAGAATTTTTACACAACAGAAAACAGATAGTTATTGCAACGATGAGAAATCGGATGAAACCAAGGTAATATCCGGTGTGCCACAGGTTACTAGTGCTCTAAGCTGCAATTTATTGTTTGGGGGGGGGGTTATTTGATTGAATTTAAGACATAGATCAGTAATGTTAAGGATTCGGTAGTGAGTAGTTTCGCTGATGACACAAGAATAAGTAGAGAAATTACTTGTGATGAAGATAGGAACGCTCTACAAAGAGACCTTAACAAAGTATATGATTGGGCAGAGGTAAAATAGGATGGTATTTAATAACTCTGATAAATTTGAATCAATAAAATTATGGAGACAGAGAAGGAAAGCTATATGCATATAGGGGACCTAATAATGAGGCAATCACAAATAAGGAAGCAGTTAAAGACCTTGGTGTGATGATGAATAGGAACATGTTATGCAATGATCAAATAGCAATTCTGTTGGCAAAATGTAAAGCAAAATGGGAATGTTGTTACGGCACTTCAAAACAAGAAAAGCTGAACACATGATTATGCTTTATAAAAACATATGTTCGTAGTCCACTTGAATATTGCAATATGATATGGTACCCACACTATCAAAAGGATATGGCACAAATAGAGAGTGTACAAAGGTCCTTTACAGCTAGAATAGAAGAAGTTAAGGACCTAGACTACTGGGAAAGACTACAATCCTTAAAATTATATAGTCTAGAAAGGAGAAGAGAACGCTACATGATAATTCAGGCATGGAAACAGATAGAAGGAATAACAGAAAATATCATGGAACTAAAAATATCAGAAAGAGCAAGCAGAGGTAGATTAATAGTGCCCAAAACTATACCAGGAAAAATAAGGAAAGCACACAGGCCATTAATCCACTACGCACCAGCATCGATAATGCAGCGTCTATTCAATGCGTTGCCAGCTCATCTGAGGAATATATCAGGAGTGAGCGTAGATGTGTTTAAGAATAAGCTCGACAAATATCTAAACTGCATCCCAGACCATCCAAGATTGGAAGATGCAAAATATACCGAAGATGTACTAGCAACTCTCTGGTAGACATTAGAGGCGCCTCACACTGAGGGACCTGGGGCAACCCGAACGAACTGTAAGGTCTGTAAGGTAAAGGTAATGTAAGGTCCCCTTTGAAGTTTGTTGACACCGCCCAGTTTTGTTTCGGGAAGTTTAATATGTTAAATCCGTCTGGCAAAACTTCAGCTTATAATAAAGAACTCGTCAAAGTCATTCATATTAAAAAAAGAAAGATTTATTAGTCACTTTTTCCTTTTTCTGTTTGTTCCTTCCTTTTCCATTTATTTCCTTTTAAAAAATTTCGTGAGCATCTCGTGATCAACATTCACAAAAAATTATATCTATGTTTAATTCCTTGATTTTAATGCTTGTTTCTTTTTTAATGTTGCAAAGTTTCCGATAAAGAAAGAGAGAAAAATATATGACAATGAAATCCATTAGGAAACTCATCAAGATTTAAGTTCATAATGAAGATGAAGAGAAGATGATCAGACTAATTATGAAATAAGAGAGTTGTAAAACCCATCTTCTTTTATCTGGAGACTTCTATTGAACGGACACCTTCTTCGGAAGGAACTTTTGGAAGGGCCTCCTTCGTAATCTCCTGAGGACACTTTGAGACGATATCCTCGCTCATTTGTATTCCTCTGGTGTCCAGGTTTTATTATTTCCGCAAAGAGAGAGAGAGAGAGAGAGATAACATATTCGACGTTTTCTGTTGAACAAGTGAGCATCAGAGCGTAGGAAAAATCCTCCCTCTGGCACTTCACGCCCTGCACAGACAGACACTCTGGAGGAAATGGCCTCTTTCATATCCTGTTTCTTTGTTGTCAAACTTTTTGATTCTCGGCCATTTTTTATTTTGGAGAGGAGCCATTAACCTCATATCGATCTCGTGTAATCTTGGTCAAATTTATCGAGGGCAGTATCACTTCGTTCATTTGAGTTTTTGTCTTATTGTGACCCATTATCTCTAGCACCAGGCCACTCAAGGTCACTCTCTTTGGGTCCTTCTCAGTCCGTCCTCTTACTGGTCTCAGGTCTTGGTTGTTCAGTGCACGTAGATTCTGCTGCAGTGGATGCAGTCTCCTGCAGGAACCATCTTTGTATTGTCTCCTCTGTCTGCTGTCTTCTGTCCCTCCAAAACTCCCGTTTTCCCTACATGTCCTGTCCATCAGAGCCTTTTGGATTCCATGAGAGATTATGATCAGTTGTTGATTGTCACACTTTATAACTGAGAATACACTTTCAGGATGAATACTTCTTCCTCAGATTCATGTCTTGAGAGAGAGAGAGAGAGAGAGAGAGAGAGAGAGAGAGAGAGAGAGAGAGAGAGAGAGAGAGAGTTGACATTTTATAGAATGGAAGTGAAAGGATTTGGGATAGTATTCTTAGGCACAAACTCTCATCTCGTCCTGAAGGGGGGAGTGCTCATTTCTGGTCGTTACCTGGTGCAGGTAAATCACTTAAGCATGGCTCCTGTGCTATCGCTGTCTGCAATAAAATTCGGCCCCTCTTCTAGAATTGCTGACGTCTTAAGGGGTTTCTTGGACGTCAGCTAACAAGATACGTTTCTCTCTCTCTCTCTCTCTCTCTCTCTACTATGCTGGGATTTGTTGGAAATGTCTTGAGAAATTTCTTCTTCCGATATTCATCATTTTATCTCGGCACTTCCCTGACCAATACCCCACTACAAATCCCTCTACACTACCTCTCTCCCATCCCACAACCTTGGCACGGTCTTTCTAACCCACCCAATTCCCATTACTCCACCAACCTCTAGCCACTACACATTTGACACCCGTTACACTACGCCTGATTCATATGAAGATTATTTATGCCACTACTTTTCCCCTTACGTCTTTACCCATCTCACTCTTCTCACCCAGTTTAATAATAATAATAATAATAATAATAATAATAATAATAATAATAATAATAATAATAATAATATTTGCTTAGGATGAATAAATATAAGAATTAAATTAATTTCCATCATAAGCTGAGGTAAATTAGGGAGTCTTGCTTCTCTTGTGAACCTTAAATGATTTTACCACAGTGAACTTGAAATTATTCAGATATTCACAACTGCTTTTAAGAAATTCCTTCATGTCGAAATCTTCCACGCTGCATTTTCGTCACCCTTACCCCCTTTCCCCTCATCCCTCATCCCCCCGGGGGGGGGGGGGGGGGGGGGGGTGGGGGGGGGGGGGGGGGGGGGGGTGGGGGGGGGGGGGGGGGCGGTGAGAAAATTGGCCCATATCTAAATGTATTATGAGGGCTGAGACGCGCGGTTAGAATTGAGAAGGCTTTGCTAGACTCATGAAGGAGACTCACAAATTTGGTCTTTGGGAAATCTGTAATATGGTTTCGTCTGATCTCATTGACTCGCACCGAGGTGGCTTTTGGTCTCGTTGTGCCCCAACCGTTGCTGCCCTCACCTGTGCCATAGGGGCTGTTGCAAGTTTCTGACCGTCGATGTTTTGGGTGTGAGTGGCTTATGTCCAGTGGTAGGGTTTTGGATCTCTCTCTCTCTCTCTCTCTCCTCTCTCTCTCTCTCAAGCTAAAGGAGGTGACATTGACTTATCATATCTGCTGTTCCCCACACAGATACCACCTAATGCGGTGCACTGTAGCCATTAGTTAAGGTTCTTTGCGGCAACCCTTCGGCCCCTGGCTGCAACCTCTTTCAGTCCTTTTAGTGTACTTCTGTTCATTATCAACGCCTCTGTTCATATTGAAAAGGTTAATGATTGTGAAGTGAGGAATGTGAAGACCTAACCTTATGTATTTCTTTTATAGAGAATTTAATTCACTTAACCCTCTTGAACGCCAACATTAGATTCCGCTAATATTTTCTTCTTCCTCTCCAAAACAGCCTCCCTCCAGAACAGAGGGGAAGAAGAGGAGGGACCATTTATACACTTTAGAGAATTTGCAAAGGGTTCGTCCATATTCATGAATTCTCTTCCCCCCGAGGAGGTGCGGATTTGTATATAGGATTTTTTCTATATTTTTATCCGATGGGTTATTTCTCGTGTTTTTTCTTTATTTTTTTTTATATTGTTGCGATGTTCAGTGAGGGAACTAGTATATTTTCACCTTTGTAAAAAATTCGTGTATTCAAAAATGTGTAATCTAAGTGTGAGGTTCTAATCATCCTTACGGAGAGAGAGAGAGAGAGAAGAGAGAGAGAGAGGAGAGAGAGAGAGAGAGAGAGAGAGAACCAAATTATTACCCTTTTTAATTAAGGAAAGGAAACGACTCTTTCTTCTCGTCAACTGAAGAACATTTTCAGTTGAAAAGGTTTTTCAGTATTTCGTGAAAAGGGAAATTTCTCCTGAATATTCCAGATGTCTTTGATGACATTCATGACCTCATCTCAATGACCTCTTCCCTCGTCTCCTGCGAACTTTTCAAGACGGGAATAATGATGCACAATAAACATAAATAATTTAAATCATCTTTCTATACATCTGCATAACAGTGAATAAATGAATGAAATGAGTGTATGATATGAGTGAGGTTTGAGGGAAATGTATCCCGTATTCCTGACCATTCATCAACTCATGAGTAAATGATTCATCTTCATCAAAGTCTCACCCAGTGATACAATAAGTGAAGGTTTCTTCTTCCAGTAATTGATATGAATATGATATTTTGTGGATAATGATAAGTCCCGATCTGCCTCATTTGTCTAATTAGGTCCACTTAAAGATTTCTACAAGATTTCTACTGATGTTTATGGGAACTTTCGTTTTCCTTTTTTATATATAGAAAGCTCTACTTGACTAAAAAAAGAAGTAAAAATTATACTCGAGTGAGTTTGGTATAGTTTCACCAATCATTGAAATAGGTTTATGTAGTCTCATGGATTGTTTTGACTCTCTCTCTCTCTCTCTCTCTCTCTCTCTCTCTCTCTCTCTCTCTCTCTCTCTCTCTCTCTCTCAAGGAATCCCTATCTTCCCTGACATAAATTTAACCTTCTTTGTTTTCCCAAACTGCAGATTCCAGCGGATTGGAATGATATTTTAAAAGACCCAAACACCAATGCCCTCTCTCTCATCAGGAAGGGGATTAATGAGATCGTTTGGAACCTCATGAAAAGAAGGAAAAAAAAACTAAGGTCTTTGATGAAGAGGGCGAGAAGGAAGGCGACATCGACTAAAAAAATTTGAATGTCTTCAGATTATTCAAGGTGTCAGGTGGAATTTTATTTTCATTTGTGACAGGAGAGAGAATTAATGTAAGGCAGGTTTTGGGTTGCTGAAGGGTTTTCATGGCTGTATGTAGTGTGCACTTGCATGCTTCTTAGGAAAGAGAGAGAGAGAGAGAGAGAGAGATGATTGAGAGAGAGAGAGAGAGAGGGAGAGAGAGAGAGAGCCACTTTCTCAAGCCTATTTACTGCCTAGTGTTTTTATATTAGTCGTGTATTGCTTCAAGATCTAGTTTTTTCCAAAAATCCTTTTTTTTTTTTATAATCACCCCCAGTAGTTACGGCGTTTAAAACCGTGTGTTTGTGCATCTTTGTGTGTGTTTATTACAACCTGTTTCACGCACATAGTACAATGTCCTGGAATCAATCTACACAACCCACAGGATCAATTCCTTATTCCTCCCGACGAGAGTCCTGCAGGAGAGAGGCGCCCAACCAAGCGGGAAAGGGAAGGATGCTTTCAAGGGTAAGTTCCCCTCTGGCGGGGCAATCCTCCTCCAGTCGCAGGAGAATCGAAAAGAAACGACGAACAAACAACAAACAAACAAACAATGCAGTGTCTCAACGTTTGTTCCGTCCGTCCTTCGTTGCTCTGGAGGAAGGAAGAGAAGATGCGTCTTCTGCTTCTTCTTCTTCTCTTTCTCTCTGGGAGGTTTGAAGGAAGGACAGACAGTTGTTCAACTTCTGATTATTGTCTGTTTATTGTTTATCCCTCCCTTTTCCTTTTCTTTTTCTTTTTTTATCGTTATTCCATTTCTCTGTTTTTGCTTTTTATCCATAAGTTGACTTTCCATTTCGGTCGAGGCTTGATTTGCATAAGAGCAGTTTGGAGTCTTGCCCATTTGCACGTTTACCCCCCAAAAGGGGTGGTGCCGTTAGTGCACCTCACGAGGTGCACTGTAGTCATTACTTAATATTCTTTGCAGCGTCCCTTCGTCGCCCGGTGGAACCCTTTTCATTCCTTTCTCTTTACCTCCGTTCATATTCCTCTTTTTCTTCTGACTTTCTTCATAGTGCTGCTGCGAGGTTTCCTCCTGTTACACCTTTTAAAAACCTTTTATTCTGTTTCCCTTTAAGCACTGAATGGCCTCAGAGGTCCCATCCAGCGCTTGGCCTGTGACCTAAATTCTATATTCCATCCCATTCCATGTAATTTGGATGCAACTTTTAGAAACTTACTGATTTTGAGGACAATTATTCGGGTCACGCTGATTTTTATCAATCATTTGCCATTACGAAATTGCCCCTCAATAAGTAATTACATTCTCTCTCTCTCTCTCTCTCTCTCTCTCTCTCTCTCTCTCTCTCTCTCTCTCTCTCGGATAATTAAAAATGCAAATGGACGGGCATTTGCCGCGATATTTGCCTAAATCAAGTATGCTAATGACCTCGGCTGTTGATGGCAAAAGTTGATCTTGACTGCGCTTGCAACTTGACGCCTAATAAAAGGAAATGAAAGAGCCAATGTGTTGTTGGATGTGTTTCCTGTAGTTGGTAAAGAGTGGAGACTGTAGGAGGTGGTTGGGGCGTAGTCTAGTCGTTTCATACTGAATGCAGCTTTAGAGCTAACTATGGGATGCAGTCATTACAGCTCAGCATTTATATGATGATTAATGTTCATTATAAAGTACACTATACAATGCATCGTTTTATTTCAATTATGAAATACAACCATTTCATTACACTATATAATAGTCATTTCAACTCATTATAAAATACCATCATTATAGCTATCTATAAAATCAATTGTTTCAACTTTCCAAATACAATCGTTTCAACTCACTATTACAATACAACCGTTGACCCGGTAGGGGTTATTGCCGTCAGTGCACCTCACGCTGTGCACTGTAGGCATTACTCATGGTTTTTTGCAGCGTCCCTTCGGCCTCTAGCTGCAACCCCTTTCATTCATTTGACTGTACTTGTTTGTTCATATTCTCTTTCTCTCGTCTTACCTTCCACTCTAACAATTGTTGCATTTAGCGCAACTGCGAAGTTTTCCTCGTGTTAAACCTTTTAACCACATTTTTACTGTCAAGTTTTCCGTTTCAGCGCTGAATGACCTCATAGGTCGCAGCGCTTGTCCCTTGGCCTAAAAACTTGAATATTTCATTCAATACAACCGTTTCAACCCACTATAAAATAAAATATTTTAACTACCTAAATGATACACTCTGATTTAGTATATGTCAAGGAAAATCAGTTATTTTCACGCGTGAAAGAGCCTTCATTTTCTTATTTTAACATAAAGTTCTCAAGTGTTCCGGTTCTACAAATAAAAGACTTGACATTTTCTACAGGGCGCGTTTCACGTAGCAGCTACACGCATGAAAAAGCGACCTAAATACAGAAACGAATAGCTCATTAGAGAGATCAGATTCCCATCTGGTAATCCCTGGAGCCTTCCTTCAGCCTCTGGACCTGAGGATGAAATTGGTTCATCGCTTCGAGAGAACATCATTTGTATTTAAACAGAAATCTCGCCTCTGCGGTTCTCAGTAGGAAGGAGTCTGTGCTGAGTTGCAAAGGTCTGCTCTCTCATTAGGTTACGTTAATACACTGTCTGAAGCAAGTTGGTTTGTGAGTGAAATTTATTTGTTTAGTGCCGTAGAGTGGAGGCTGTTGTTTGTTTTCCTATAAGAACGATGCTCAGGTGTTGGTTGTTTTCCTATAAAAACGATGCTCAGGTCTTGGTACAATGTTGCATTATAATATCACATGCACGGACTATATTTTTTTTTTATACTTGCTTGGATCGTTGCATTTCTTGTATGTTTACAAACATTAAGCGACAAATGTTAACGCCGAAGGGGAATTGAAACTGACAAAAGATTCACCCGACACCGCAGATCGACTACTGTCAGGGACGGTATCCTTGCAGCTATCATATACATACATATGACCATATGTATAATGTCTCAATGATTTTATGACCTTCACCTATAGAGCAGAATAATACTGTCTTCCAAAGAACCCCGGGTCAGAAGCGGTCAGTATAAATTATTTTTAGTTTTTGTATACTTTTCGTTTCTGGTGGAGAAAGGGAGATATTGCTGGTTGGAAAGGTGCGATATTTTATGCATTGTTTAGTAGGTTATTCAGTTTGTAACATAAACGGGAGAGTGACATAACATTGTCGCATCCTTAGCAGGACAATAATTAGAAAGATTGACTGGAGAACCTCTTCCTTCTGTCTGAAAACGAAGGCCTCTGTTATGCATCGCCCTTCGGCGGCCAAAGGAAGGAATAATTCCATTGTTTGTCTCTGGCTGGAGAATTATTCCACCGCTGTCTCGTGGGATTCGTGGGTGAGGGAGGCGAGTTGAATTAGTGGAATCAGTTTATATCTTGAAATGTCTCGGATTCCACAGTCGTGTCTTGTGTTTTTTAGGAGGGGAAATGAATCAAAGAATTCAGTGAATTTCAAGTTTTAAGAAAGAAGTTTGAATGTTCTTGGTTAAATTCGGAATAGTGTTTTTTATGGGGAAAATTAATAAAAAAAAATCCACGTGAATTTTTAAGTTTAAAAAAAACCAGTTTGAATTTTGTGTTCTCGTTTAAATTCGGAATAGGTTATAATTTTTTTTTTTTGGGGGGGAGGGGTGGGGTTGGGGTGGGTAATGGGAAGGGGAAGGGGAAGGGGCTGTAGCTAGAGAGATAACGTAGGGGATTACCGACCCCTGAATGATATACCTGATATCTATGTTATATACCTTCCTGACATTCCCCAATCAGTGGTTTATTGCAGGTCTTTGCGATGATTGGGGAAGTCACACTGATCGTCTTTCTGCTTTTATCATCATCTTTGTCTGGGTCTTCGATAACAGCATTTCTTAGTCTTTCATTATTATTATTATTATTATTATTATTATTATTATTATTATTATTATTATTATTATTATTATTATTTAGAAGATGAACCCTATTTGTATGGAACAAGAAGCCCACCACAGGGGCCATTGACTTGAAATTAAATCTTGCAAAGAATAATATGGTGTTTTTTTTTTTTTTTTTTTTTTTTTTTTTTTTTTTTTTTTTTTGTATTTGAAAGAAGCAACGGAAGGTCCTAGGAAATACAGAAAGAAGAGATCAGTTACTGTAAAACTAAAAGAAAGACAAATAATCAGTAAGTAAATATCTAAAATATGAAAAAATGATTATTCAAAGGAGAATAACCTTAAGGTAGTAATGCATTGCATCATGGCTTGGTATGACCACAGATGTTTCCTGACCCTTGCAACTGTCTCCCTTCAAAGGTTGTCGTGCAGTTGGAACCTCGATGATGCAATGCATTATTACTCCCCTGAAGCAATTCTCCTTGCATTTTAATAATTAACTTGCAATTTTGTCTTTATACTTATTAATTTTTTATATATTTTTTCTTTTGTAATGACTGATTTCTTCTTTCTGAATTCCTTTTACCTTCAGTTTGTTCTTTGTAATTAATATTATATTTTTAGGGCGCTTGAATTTCAAGTCAATGGGTTCATCTTCTGAATAATATCATAATAATAATAATGTATCGTTCCCAATTAAGTACGTGATACTTGTATTTAGTATATAAGAGAGAGAGAGAGAGAGAGAGAGAGAGAGAGAGAGAGAGAGAGAGAGAGAGAGAGGGGTGGGGGCGCATGCGTGGAATCTCAAGAACTTCCCAATACAGCGTAGTTTATACCCTGTATTTCTCTTCTCGTTACTTGGCTTCGAGGTTACTTATGTTCCCGAATATTTTTTTTTTTTTTTTTTTGTTTTCTGTCCGCCCTCAGATCTTGAAAACTCCTAACTGTGGCTAAGGGATGCAAATTGGTATGTTGATCATCCACCCTTTATTATTAAGCATACCAAATTATCGCCGTCGGTATGGTGTTGGCGTGCCACCTCGATGGCCGCGAGTTCGATTCTCGGGCATTCTATTGAGATGTGAAGGATGTGTATTTCTGGCGATAGAAGTTCACTCTCGACGTGTTTCGGAAGTCACGTAAAGCCGTTGGGCCCGTTGCTGAATAACCACTGGTTCCATGCAACGTACAAACTCCATACAAACAAACAAACAAAATAGCAAATTGCAGCCCTCTAGTCTCAGTATTTTTTTTTAATTCTATTCAAGGGTAAAGTTGGCCATAATCGTGCGTCTGACTTTGATATTGGCCAGGCCACCACCGAGCCGTAGTTAAAGTTTCATGGGTTGCGGCTCACAAAGAATTATACCGAGACCGCAGAAAGATAGATCTGTTTTCGATGGCCTTGATTATCCGCTGTAGCGGCTGTACAGAAAACTCGATTGCACCGAAGACACCTCGGTGCATTTTTTACTTGTTTGTTGTGGATAATCGAAGATGGTGGTTTCCTCTTTTTTCTCCCTCGAAAGGTTTCACGGAGCGGAAAGGAAAGAAGAGGAGGAAGATGGTGAATGCTTGGTTTCCAATAGGGGAACCGACGGTATTCGAGAGTTCGTCTTCCTGTTCTCTTCTTTTTAGATGAGTTTGTGGACCTCTCTCTCTCTCTCTCTCTCTCTCCTCTCTCTCTCTCTCTCTCTCTCACATATCCTCAAGATAAATTACCTGTATTTTGAGAATAAACCTTTAAAGTATAATTTTGCTGACAAAGTTGTTTTATCACAAAAGCAGTGAAACAAAACTCAGCATTTTATATTTGAACTGAGCACCATTCCACTCCGTTGTCACAAAGTTGAAATTAAATCTTTCTAATTTCGGTCATAATTATGGTAATTATCGTCGCGATTAGCTTATGTAACTCACAGCGAGATAATTAGCTCACCTGATTTACTAATTCTCTTTCCTGTTAAATAAAAGTAAGGTTCTGTCACTTGATTATCAAGTTCCCAGTAACCTTTGTGTTTTTGTTTTTATCGCAAGTCAAATAATCTCATCGTGGAATATCTTGTGTAGCCTGATCAGCTTTCTTTGTTGAAACTTTGGGAGAAAAATTTCTGGGGCCTCTGTTTTTTGGCAAGTGGGGGTAAAATGTCTTCTTCTGCGTAATTACTTTCTTATTAGTGGGTATAGCTTTCACCCAAGAGCCAATTAAAACTTTATTTCTGAAAGGGTGTGAACAAAAACTTTCGAGGAACATACTGGCTCTACCTCAAGCACTTGTACGTCTGCGGACGGTGAAGTCTTTGGAGACTTCATTATGAAACCAATTAACTCTGTTGAATAGTCACAAATGTATGTTGATTCCCAAAACTAAATAAAGTTCATCGATTCCATTAAGATGTAAGTTATTCACCAAATTTAGTCAAAAGTTAAAGTGTATCAGAAGACATAAATGTTGACGCAAGGTATTATCGTAGTTTATCGTTTTCCAAAAGAATGTAAGTTGGTTCATCAAAAATTTGAACAGTGTATCAGATAGTCGGGAACTACGGGAATTCCGTCGGAATAAACCAGGTTTGTTTGGTATCGTTTAATCCGGGATTACTGTCAAGTTGGCAGGGAAAAATATCGTGCATATTCAGTAGAATTCTCTTGCATTCGTAGGAATACAATAGCATCGTCTTCGTCCCACGGAATTTGACTCGTTTATTTCTTTTAGTGTCTGATGGTGTTGCCTGTAGTTAGACGGACATTGGGGCTTTGATAAACATCAGGGATGTTAATATAGTTTTATCCTATCCAGGCGATTGTGTCTTTTCTCGGAAAGTATCGGATAAAGTCAAAGAAATGGAAAGAAAATCTTAGCATCTGCTTTTACTCTTGTGATGTAATTCCCCCTCGTCTGAGTACTGCTCTTTCCCTTAACTTCTATTATACCTTCCTTCATTTTTCCTAGCAGGGAAAGTTGACATTAGAACATTTTTAAATTTCTATATACGTTTCCAGTGTTCCTACGTAGAAGAGCAATTTCTCGACAGGTAAAAGATTCAAGAGTTTTCATTTCTTTTTAAATTTTACTATTCAAGTGTTAGCGCCGCAGAGGCGTGATCGGTATGTCTTGGCCTGCCACCTCGTGGCCGTGAGTTCGATTCTCGGTCATTCCGTTGAGGTGTGAAGGATGTGTATTTCTGGCGATAGAAGTTCACTCTCGACGTGGTTCGGAAGTCACGTAAAGCCGTTGGTCCCGTTGCTGATAACCACTGGTTCCATGCAGCATAAAAACACCATACAAACAAACAAACCTTCCAAGTGTTTCATATCCCAGACCCATTTCCTTACTAAATACTTAGTATATATGTGTATATATATATATATATATATTATATATATATATATATATATATATATATATATATATATTATAATTATATATAGAATCTATATATAATTTATCATCATTGATAGAATTGCCTTATTTATTCATACAAAGATTAACGGGACCTCATTAACAGGTATTTTCTTTTACAGTTACCGGACGATGGGGACAGATTAGTCCTTGAAAAATTTCTTAACTTTTGTGAAAAAACTAGTTAGAAATATGATTATATAGTATATATGTATATATATATATATATATATATATATATATATATATATATATATATATATATATATATATATAGTATTGTCACTTACAGTAGAATATGATTTTGTATACAAAGTCATACGTTCAAAAAATGTGGTAACTGCGTAACTGCATATACGCCAAGTTGTCATAGAACCCGTACTCCGAATGTTAATATTCGCCCAAAATGAATAAGTGAATATATAATTCGGACATCATTCCAGCGCATTTCAACATGGCGAAATCCAGTGGTGTTGACGAATCGGGTGAGACCAATTTGCGTTTCTATGAAGGCACTTGATAGGCATCTCAACCCCGGGAATGGGGAAGGGGTGGGGTGCTTATCTATTCCAGAGAGGCCTGCAATTAATTCTTTCGTAAATGGATCTGCTCCCAGGTAGGCCTACACTTTTTAAAAATCTTTTTTGCAAATGGAATCTACTCCCAACTAGACCTACGTTTAACTTTTGAAAATGGGATCTGGGCTTAGGTAGGCCTACTCAGATCTTTTGAAAATGGGATTTGTTGCGTTATATGTCTACCCGGAATTCTTCTGAAAATGAATCTATTGCCAGATAGATCTTCACATGCCTTTTTTGGAAATAGGATCTATATCTATTTTTGGATGGGCCCACACCTAACTCTTGAAAATGAGATTGGTTACCAGATAGACAACACTTTGCTCCTTTGGGAAACTGGATTTCTTGGTGCAGTTTAATATTTGTAACAGTTGTTTGAAATATGTAAATATATTGGGAGACAGAGCGCTCACTTATGCTTGATCGATTTTGGAGTCTTACGAAAAATTCATAGTGCTTTTTATTTATTTATTTTTTTATTTATTTATTTTTTTTTTTTTTGCTGCTCTGGAAATGGAGTTACGAGTTTACGTAATTTTATCGATGGAATTGAATTGGGTTCGAGTTCTTGCATGAACACATCTTGGGTTCCTATGAAGTATTTTGTGAGCTGCTAAATAAATTTTTCTCATCCAATTGCTAATTATTCCAAGTAAAACGGTGTGTATCGCGTTTGTGAAAGACCAATTCACCGGTTTTACTTATATATCATGGGAAGGAATGCCCTATCATAATATATCATGGGAAGGAATTGCTTAACATTACTTGAAGGCCGAGTGTAATTCTAAAAGAAAATTTCAAGTCCAAATAACAAAATATGTCGCAAAAATAATAATATAATCTATTAGTGTAGAATAGAGAGCCATCTTTGTAGACACCAGTTTTAAAATTCTACAAAAAAACGAAAGACAGAAAGGGGGGGGGGAGGAGGCGGCGCGGTTGATTTTATAAATGAGTTTAGAGATTTTAACCGAAGGTTAGATATGAGTGGATGTGATGAACTGAAATGTTTCCTACACTTAAGCTGGTAGCATCTTTTGCTCTTATTTTTTATATTTTTGTTTTGCATGTACGTCACATGTTGTATGTGCGATAAGTACATTCAGTTCCCAGGGTTCTATAAGTATATTAAAAAGTTGCCTAGACTGACTACTTTTTGTTATGGATTTCAGAATTCCGTCACGTGGTTCCAAAGGAAATTGGGGTCCAAGTGGCCGAAATGCCACAGAACAGTTTCATATTTGAGCAAATGTACATTGTAGTGCTGACAGCGCCACTTAGTTCAGCACACAAAAATCTTCTAATTTTGTTTCTGGAATTCAGACGCCTCTCTCTATAGATCCAGTGGTTGAGGAACTTTCGCTTTCTTCGCCAAATTTGGAATCCTCGGGTGTTTAAGTATTTTGAGATGTGTATACTTGACTTAATTAAATGACATACACACAGGGTACTCGTATGAACACTAGAATTATTCCGTAAATATTTTTTCATGCAGATTCTTCTCTGTAGGTACGCTTATTTAGAGGACGATAATAAGTCTGCCTCCAGCTATACGTAAACATCAAGAATGGAGCTGCACATAACATGAATGCAAAGTATTTTGTTAATGTTCTTCAAAATTACAACTGTATGCTGACAATTTCACACTGTCTGGAAAAAAAAGGAAATATTTCTCATCGATTTCGACTTTATTTTACCTTTATTTGTGCTCATGCTGAAATCTCTCCTCCCCCCCCCCCCCCCCCCCCCCCCCCCCCACCCCCCCCCCCCCCCCCACCCCCCCCCCACACACACACACACAACACACAACAGGATCATATTTAGTGCCAAGATCCTCGGGAAACGGTTGTTTCACGGCAAGTTTGTGGACTTTTCTGTTATGTTGAAACTTTGGCCCCAAGTTGGAGAGAGGGCGTTAAAGAGGCCAGGTGGATGCGTGGGCGGTTCGATGCTACTAAAGCCTACAGCAATCTCACCTGCAGGTTTGGGCTAAAATGTTTTGGAAAGTAGACGGAAATGACGTCATCTTGTGAACTTCCTCAAGGTCATATGTCATAGTTAAGTGATTGGAATACGGTTTGTTTATTAAAGCAGGAAGGCATTGTAGGTACCCCTCACCATCAGCCTTCACTTTTAAAAATGGTCCTGGCTCTTGATAATTGTTTTGAAAAGATAATAATATATAGATTAGCAATATAGGCATGGTTTTTATCAAGGTGCATTGACCACTAGATCTGTTCATTACTTGCTCTCACACCCCAAAAGATTAAATATTTGATAATTCATAATTGGT
>NC_087214.1:23398915-23416415 GCF_015104395.2 Macrobrachium nipponense
CTATAGAACGCCTCGCCTTCCCAGCAGAGTTTTAGTATATTTAATTATAAAAGTAGCAGCCATGCCGTCTCCTGAAGCTACTGTTGTTGGGGAGAGTGGGTATGTTGTAGGAATGATATTTCCGGTCTGACGGAAGCTTAGGGTAAGAGAGGCAGGTCACAAGAGTAGCTAGGCTTCGAGATGGATTTTTAGGGACTTCTACAATAAGACCTATTTTCCTTCCCAATTTGCTGGCGTTGTGTTTTTACCACCTTTCAGGCAATGCTCGAGGCGGTTTTTGGAAGCCCCGTGATTCGAAAACAACCAAGCAGTATCGCTCTCAGTCGGCTGCGAGACGTGATCTCGGACAGAGGTTCAAATTGCCAGCCTCCAAAATAGGCCTACCCACGACGCACTGGTGGACACGAACCCCAGACCTGAACAGAGGTCGGACCGCATTCCTTCTACAAGGATACACTAAATATTGCATAAAGGTACGTCTGAAAGTGTAAACTTCAACCAGCACCTTTTACTCCCATACGGACTCTTGCTAAATTCATTTTTCAATTCTTATTTTTACCCCTTCTACATCAGAAGCCCTTTGTCCTCATCGGGCCACGTGCTCCCCTTTGTGACTTGTTAAAGACCTAGTTTTCGTGCATACCTCAGTGAACCATTCGAGTTTACCTTCCCAATGTTAGAGAATTAATCAGCCTTAATCAAAGCAAGAAGTCATTTTTTCCTTTTATCTCGTTTAATCTGGGATTCTTTTCCAGATTCATGAGCCACGTGCCGTCTCTCTGCCGCGAGTGTGCATTAACCCAAGTGAATGAAAATCAGCTTGATTGGATGAGACTATAAGCCCCAACGTGGGGGCCAATATCATTCAACTTTTCTCCAGGCCAGCACGGGCCTTTTTGTAAATAAATAAAGTAGTTTTAAAGTAACGAGCTGAGTTTTCTGGCGACCTTCCCTCTAAAGAAAGAAATTAATAACTATCAGTTTACGGTAAGTTTCAAGCCAATTCCCTCTTGAAATCCCTCAATTATTTCCGTTTACGTATCTAGCTTCTCTCAAGGCCCTATATACGTAAAAATATATATATCTATAAATATATATATATATATATATATATATATATATATATATATATATATATATATATATATATATATCTATATATATATATATATATATACTATATATACATATATGTTGTATTTTGTTTATATTTTGTATGTATCTATATCCACAAATTCAGCGTCGAATAGGTCAACTTTAATAAACACACTATTCCCATTCTTTATTCAATACCACGACTGTCTTTTATTCTGTTCTTCTCTCTCTCTCTCTCTCTCTCTCTCTCTCTCTCTCTCTCTCTCTCTCTACGGACCTGCTCGGCTTTTTTATAATGAGACTACTGAAATAAATAAATGTTTAGTTCTTAATTGTAAGAAAGCCAGGGATTATTATTATTATTGTTGTTGTTGTTGTTGTTGTTATAATAACTAAGTTGAAGGGGCGTTGGTGTTTGGAATGAGCTTCTCAAAACTGCATTTTTTCGCAACTAAATCGTGAAAGTAACTTCAACAGATATAAACAGGAGATTAAAAAAAATAAGTTGAATAAACGAGCAAGTAAAATGAAGATAGATAAATCCTATATGTGTATCCTTTAAAACATTATGAAACCACCTTTGCTGTCTCATAATTCCCTCTCTTCCATTGTTCGATCTTTTTCCACGACCCCTTCCCCTACCCTCTCACCATATAAACTTCTATAGTTATCACCTACACCCTCCCTCCCCCTCCATTAGCTCCATATAAACCGTACCTCCCCCCCCAGAATCCCTCCCTCTTTCTCTCTCATCTAAACTCTCTCTCTCTCTCTCTCCCTCCTCTCTCTATCTCTCTCTCTCTCTCATCAGTTATTTATGACAGAGGCTAAAGAGGGCTGTCCTCTGACCCTGATTTGTGACCTGTGACCCCTGATCTGTTTTCATATTTTTACTGGTTATTTACTACTGAGAGAGAGAGAGAGAGAGAGATGAGAGAGAGAGAGAGAGAGAGAGATCAAACAGCCTCATATTATTCTTCTATTTGCAGCTCTCTGTCCGACAGAGACTTCCAAAACCTGAAAGCAAGAGTCAAAAGGACTGACGCTTCATGCAGAATCTTATTATTGTTACGTAAGTTAATTCAGACTGAACAAACTCTGGAGAGAGGAAGGGAGGGAGGGAGGGATTTATTAAACGTCGATAATTCTGTCAATAAATTTTAGAAAAAGAAAACATATTTTCAACGAAAATGTTTTTGTTATTGACTTGAAGTTGAAATAAAAACTTCCAGACTGCATCATTTCTCTTCTCTCATCAAGACCTGTCACCGTCTCTCTTCATTGAGCGAGATTTATCTCCCCGAATCTCTTCGTTAATTCGTCGGTGTCTTGTGCGCATGCGTGAGAGTCCAGACAGCGAAATTATCCGTATTTGAGGCGGTAAAACTTCCAGATTTCGTGAATATTGAAGACTTTCCTAAATAAATCTGAATAGAGACTGATGCCCATTATATTATAAATCCCGATGGCCTCTACTTTGCGATGTTTTATTGGTTTTATTAATAACTCGAAGTTTATTCATCAGAAAAATTATTTGTTCCATTGCTCTGCCTCATTTTTGTGGTGATTGGGGCCATGAATTCGCCTTTTCCTCCTAAATAAACAACTTTTGTTGATCTTTCTTCTCCCCTGGATATTGTCCACCAGGAAAGGGAAAAATTCTTAGGATGTGACAGACTACCTCTTCGAGGCCCTCCCGACGAGGTTCTCATTTCGACAGAGCAGTCAACCTCACGTCTCCCTTTCCAGGCCCTTTCTCTCTTTCCATCCGAGCTGCCACCCTCAACAGTCGTCTAACGGGTAGATACATCATTTACTACTTAGGTCCATAGAGGCGCACTTTATTTTTAGGGAACCGCCAATCTACATTCCACCCCACCTTCTTCCTCCGGTTCAGGAATCGAACTTGGGTTATCCAGTTATGAACTAGATGCATTCCACCGACTACGAGAGAGAGAGAGAGAGAGAGAGAAGGGCAGGGGGACTTTGCCAGGAAAGGCCTATTTTCATCTTTAGTTTAACTGCTGATTGTCATCTTAATTAAAACAGCTTATTTAGATTTTTAGTTAAATAGCTGATAGTCAATTTGGTTAAAAGAGCTAATAGCTATTTTTGGTTAAACAGCTGATTACATAAACTTCAAGAACCAATGTCTTATAACCTCTTTTCCTTTGACGCTTCTTTGCGGTTTGTTGGTCAACCTTTTTTTTGGGGGAGGGGGCTCTCTCTCCCCTCTCCTTCACCCTCTCCCTCCCCTCTCTCTCTCTCCCTTGCAAGTAACGGGTGTCATAACAATCATCCCAAGTGTCAGTGTCCATCCTGAAGCCTTGTGACTTCATTTCCTTCAGCCTCATTCTGCCAACATAGATATTCCACTTTAATCTCGTTTTCTTACTCTAAAAAGACGGCCTTGTCATGAATATAATCGAGAAAATGTTTTCATGTATTCAATATTTTCATATTTACTCTAAAAAGACAGCATCCCATCGATCCAGCATCCTTTAATATAGAGTGATGCATCCCTTCAAATCTCCAATATTTCCTCCCCGAGACCGAAGGCGGGAGGGATGGGGCGGTTATGATGGTGATGGTAGGAGAGAGGGAGGAGGGAGTGGGGGTTTTAATAAAATCCAATATGGAAGGCGTGGACAGCTGTCAGCAGTTTTCAGATGAGGGTGGTCGGGTTTTTATTGCTGACAACAGCGAGGCACCAGGAGAAGAGCTCCGCCTGATTTTGCATCCATATGGAAGGGACGGTCTCAACCTCCGAGTGGAATGGAAAGGCCACACTATTTTGGAAGACGTATAAATTAAATTGCGCAAGGAAGCAGTTTTCTGGAGTCTGGGGTGAAGTGGGTATTCTGGAATAGGATGGGCGTGTGTCCTGGAAAAGAAAGAGTAGGCCCTGGAAAAAGAGGGATTGGCCTCTGGAAAAGGAAGGGTTGGTCTTGGAAAACGATGGTAGATCCTGGAAAAATGTGATGGGTGCTGGAAAAGGTGGGGATAGGTAATTTAAATGGAAGGGTAGGTCATGGAAAAGACGTAGTGGGTCCTGGAAAAGGAGAAGTGGATTTTAAAAAGGAGGGTGGGTACTGGCAAGGAGGGGTGTATTATGAAAAATAGGAGGGATGGGTCTGAAAAGGATGGGTGGTCCTGGAAAAGGAGGGATGGGTCTTAGTAAGGAAGAGGGTTAGTTTTGGAATAGGGGGAGTGGTTCCTGGAGAGGGAGGGGAGATCCTGGAAAAGAACGGATTTGTCCGGAAAAAAGAAGCTGTCCCGGAAAAGGAGGGTTGGATCCTGGAAAAAGGAAGGGGGTGTCTTGGAAAGGATGTGGGGTGTCCTACAGAAGAAAGGGTTGGTTCTGGAAAAGGAAAGGTAGTTCAACAAATATAAACAGGAAATTAAAAAAATAAGTTGAATAAACGAGCAAGTAAAATGAAGGAGGGTTTAATCCTGGAAAGGAAGGTAAGTCCTAGTAAAGAGGGGTGGGTGCTGGAAAAGAAGGAATTGGTTCTGGAAAAGGAGAGGCGAGTCCTTTAAAAAGGGATTGTTTATATATAGAATCAGTGTACTTCCACACTGCAGTAAAACATGTCATAAACATACATCTGTAACTTGCTAAACGCGTGCCAACATATTGAATACAGATGGTCGACTTGATGGAACCCCTAACTAGGGCGTCATACGATTTTCCAGCACATGCCAGTTCTCTACTTCCGGTCGGCGAGTGAAATGTTAAACTAATGTCATACAAGTATTTTTATGCATATTTTATATTTTTTACTGTTTTACACTTAAGATTTTATGCTTATCATAATTTTCAAGTTATAATTTTTATGGAGGATATCATTTTTCACCTAATATCAATTTTTACCGTAGTTTTAAAATAATTGATTATTTTATTCTTTTATTCACATATCAAGTGACATGCATTTCAAACCAAAGTCATTATATCACTGAATAATCCTTTGGATTCCAGTGCTTGGCTTCAAGTCTAAATTCCATGTTCCATTCCATTCCAACAAGCTAATGTCGGCCTTGAGAAAATAGTGGTCATTTACCCTGTTCCCTCCTTCTCTGCCCTGTATTTCAGTGACAACAAACTTCATTTGCAGAAGAAAGTTTGCTTGCATCTGATGTTAGCTCCATTCCAAAGTTGTGTTCATGTGTGAAGATCTACAGTTATTTTCGCCTCTAAGTTCCTTTATTAGTTCGTCCACTGTTTTTTGTTCTTTGTTTATGCCTGCAAGGAACTTCATACGTCAGTGTTTGACTTTGAACTCTACATAATGTTGTAATGAATGAGGTCTGTAATGCTTTTGTAGTTTTAGTAGTGATTTCGAAAGAAATGTTTTCGTTTGATACATATAAGATTTACTAACAATTACAAACTCCCCTTTTCTCGGCGAATATTCTTCTGAAATCGTCTATATCAACAAAGTTTTCAAAATCCTAGCACCATTTTTTCAACTGAATCTGATCAGCAATGAGTGATCTCAGTAATACATTGTTGGTTGTGTCATTAGCTTTGTTAAGCCACTTTTTAGCCTTTTACTTATCGCCATTCCCGCTTCCTTCCTTCAGTCTTGCTGTCCAACCTCTTTAACTATCACTCCTTAATACAACTGTGTGATTTTCTCCCAGTTTTTTTATCCTTGTACTTCATCTCTTCTATTTTCTTGAGCTCCTTATCTTGCTGTCCAACCTCTCAAACTCCCTCCTTTCACTGTCAGAAGCGGTGAGTGGCCGAGTGTGTCCCCAGTGCTTGGCTCTTTAGCCTAAAATTTCATTGAATCAGAAATTGATTATATTTGATACCGACAAAGGAAGGTCGTCGAATGAAGAAGCAGTGAATATGGAAGGGATATTCGAATCCTTGGCTTGACGCTGCGTCTCGGTTAGTTGATGTTGTTTATATTCTTCGCCGCCGTTAAAGGCTCCAGGATTCATGGATCCTAGAATCCTGGAGTCCCAGCCTCCAGTTGTATGCAAATACTTATGCAAATGGTCAGGAGCATCTGCAGTCGCGTTTGCTTTAAAGCAGCGGCAGAGAGGAATGTAAACATTTACTCACACATAAACACGTGAGTTAGATGTTAGTCCTTTCCAGAAAGATGAAAACGCATCGTGTCGACTGGAATATTCTCTCTTAGGATTATCTAAAGGAATGGCGTAGTTTCTTGTACGTAATGGCATCCAAACAAGCGAATCTATTCCCTGGAATAGGTTTCAGTTCCAATAATATAGTCCTGCCGCAAGGGTTACAATGCATGTGGAAGGGAGGGAGGGATGTTAGTTGGGGATGTCTGTAAAACTTGCAACAGGCCTGACGGGGTCAGATGCGTGGGGTGATTTGGCCAGTGGGAATTAAACATAAAAATGTTCATCCTTTTCCTAATATGACGAGAGATGACGTCGTTCGCTGTATTTGTTCAAGAACAAGGAAGGTCTGACGTCATCATGTGTCCGCCGTCTTCTGTTTCCTCAGAGACAATAAACCTCATCTCGACGAACTGTTCGTGGACTGGACAATAAGATAATTTCGCTAATTCAGGCCTTTCGTAAGTCTTTAATCTTTTCCAATTATTTTGATTTCATTAAACTGATTGTTCGCTCAAATTTTTCGAGACAGTTTCCCAATTTTATAAATTACTCTTATGATCCGGAATTTCTAAAGTTCATATAAATAACATTTTCGTCAAAAAAAACAAATCCGTAACCAGAGGCCTTCAGTGGGAAATAACTGCTATTATTAATTTTTTTTTTTTCGATGAAAAATGTGGTGTTCAATTTGACTCTTCAGTCTTCAGAATTGAATTTACTTTTTACCTCTCTCTCTCTCTCTCTCTCTCTCTCTCTCTCTCTCTCTCTCTCTCTCTCTCTCTCTCTCTCTCAATCATTAAGCCAAAATTTCCAGATAGATTTTGGTGATTTTTTTAAAATGAAAGGTCTGCCATGATCCACGGATCATATTGAATTATAGTCTTGGAAAAATGCTGATCAAATATTATTATTGTTGAAAGAAGGGAAATGTATTCGATATCTGTCATAATTTGCATATACAAAGTAGCTGTTGTGAGAACATTATTATTATTATTATTATTATTATTATTATTATTATTTTTTTTTTTTTTGCTCTATCACAGTCCTCCAATTCGACTGGGTGGTATTTATAGTGTGGGGTTCGGGGGGTTGCATCCTGCCTCCTTAGGAGTCCATCACTTTTCTTACTATGTGTGCCGTTTCTAGGATCACACTCTTCGCATGAGGCCCGGAGCTACTTCAGCCTAGTTTTTTTCTAGATTCCTTTTCAAGGATCTTGGGATCGGTGCCTAGTGCTCCTATGATTATGGGTACGATTTTCCACTGGCATATCCCATATCCTTATTTCTATTTTCAGATCGTTGATACTTATCCATTTTTTTCCCCTCTCTTTCTTCTTCAACTCTGGTGTCCCCATGGTATTGCGACATCAATGAGTGATACTTTCTTCTTGACTTTGTCAATCAACGTCACGTCTGGTCTGTTTGCACGTATCACCCTATCCGTCCTGATACCATAGTCCCAGAGGATCTTTGCGTGATCGTTTTCTATCACTCCCTCAGGTTGGTGCTCGTACCACTTATACTGCAAGGTAGCTGATGTTTCTTGCAGAGGCTCCAGTGGAGGGCTTTTGCCACTGAATCATGCCTCTTTTTGTACTGGTTCTGTGCAAGTGCCGGGCATTCGCTTACTATGTGGTTTATGGTTTCATTTTTCGTATTGCATTTCCTACAATATGGGAGAGATGTTATTTCCCATCTATCGTTCTTTGAACATATCTGGTTCGTAGGGCCTGATCTTGTGCCGCTGTTATCATTCCTTCAGTTTCCCTTCTTTAGCTCTCCCCTCTGTAGCCATTGCCATGTGTCATCGCTGGCTAGTTCTTTAGTCTGTCTCATGTATTGTCCGTGCATTGGTTTGTTGTGCCAGTCCTCTGTTCTGTCTGCATTCTCCTGTCTCTGTATATTTCTGGCTCTTCGTCTACTTTTATTAGTCCTTCTTCCCATGCACTCTTTTAGCCACTCGTCTTCACTGGTTTTCAGATATTGCCCCAGTGCTCTGTTCTCGGTGTTGACGCAGTCCTCTATACTTAGTAGTCCTCTCCCTCCTTTCTTTCGTGTTATGTACAGTCTGTCTGTATTTGCTCTTGGGTTTAGTGCTTTGTGTATTGTCATATGTTTCCTGGTTTTCTGATCTATGCTGCGGAGTTCTACCTTTGTCCATTCCACTATTCCTGCGCTGTATCTGATTACTGGTACTGCCCATATGTTTATGGCTTTTATCATATTCCGGCGTTGAGTTTGACTTGAGTATCGCCTTGAGTCTCTGCATATATTCTTTCCTGATCGTGTCCATTCATCTTGGTGTTTTATATCCCCTCCTTCCATTATTCCCAGGTATTTGTATCCTGTCTCATCTATGTGTTTGATGTTGCTCCCATCTGGTAGCTTTATCCCTTCAGTTCTCGTTACTTTGCCTTTTTGCATGTTGACTAAGGCGCATTTTTTTCTTATTCTAAACTCCATCCTGATGTCCCCAGATACAATCTTTACAGTCTGGATTAGGGTATCTATTTCCTTGATGCTCTTACCATACAGCTTGATGTCGTCCATGAACATCAGATGGTTGATTCTGTTGCCTCTTTTGAGTTGGTACCCGGCATCCATCTTCTGTAGTACTTTTGTCATGGGAATCATGGCTACTACGAAGAGTAGTGGGGACAGTGAGTCTCCTGGAAGATCCCTCTCCTGATAATAACGTCTGCTAGTCTTATTCCAGAGCTTGTAAGTATTGTATTCCAGTTGCGCATTGTATTTTTGAGGAAGCTGATGGTGTTTTCCTCTGCCCCATATATTTTGCAGGCATTCTATTAGCCATGTGTGTGGTATCATGTCGAAGGCTTTCTTATAGTCTCTCCATGCCATGCTTAGGTTGGTTTTCCTTCTCCTACTATTCTTCATTACCATTTTGTCTATCAGGAGCTGGTCTTTTGTGCCCCTACACTTCCTTCTGCAGCCTTTCTGTTGGTGGGGGATGGTGTTTGTCTCCTCTAGGTAATTGTATAGCCTTTCACTGATGATACCTGTTAGTAACTTCCACATTATTGGTAGGCAGGTGATAGGCCTGTAGTTACTGGCTATATTTTCTTACTCTTGTCTTTTTGTACTAAGATGTTCTTCCTGTGGTCATCCATTGGGTGCATGTGATTTGAGATACAATGCTGGAGTTGTTCTGCTATTCGTGGGTGTAGGGCCTTTGAAGTTTTTATGAGGCCAGTATCCATGGACTTCATCGGGACCTTGGGGCCTTTCCGAGTTTTGGCGATTTTCTTTATAGTTGGTGTCTGAAGTGGTGTCCTGGTCGTGATCTCTGTGAATCTTTGTTTATTCTCCCTGTTTCTTCTTCTTGACTTCCTGGAGCCATGTTGCATGTTTGTTGTGATACCGGATTACTCCATATGTTTTTCCCAGAGTCTCTTACTTTGTTCGGCGGCTTCAGGAATTTCGGTGTGGTTGTCTTCCCTCTTAGTTGGCTGTATAGTCTTTTCTGGTTGGTTCCGAATCGTTTGTTCGTGGTATACCCTTATTCCTGTTCATGTACCGTTGGATCTTATGTGCTTTGTTCAGCTTCAGGAATTTCTGGGTGGTTGTCTTCCCCTCTTAGTTGGCTGTATAGTCTTTTCTGGTTGTTCCGAATAGTTTGTTCTGTTGGTATCCCTTATTCTGTTCATGTACCGTTGGATCTTATGTGACTTTGTTCACGCGTCAGGAATTTCTGGGTGGGTCTTTCCCCGTCTTAGTTGGCTGTATAGCCTTTTTGGTTGGTTCCGAATAGTTTGCTTTGTGGTATCCCTCTATTCACTGTTCAGTACGTTGGCTCTTATGTGATTTGGCCTTAAGCCCTCTATTTTACATCTTCTATTGTGTTGTTTAGTCCCCTCTCTTGTACTTTGTATTTCTCGTTGAGTTCCTCCCTTGTTTTCTTGCTTCTTAGCCTTTTTTCTGCCATCTCTTTCAGTTTACTCAAGTCAGATCTCATCACCATGATTTGCTTTCCAGGCGCCTTTTCCAAGGAGGTTGCTGTTTTGGTTTCTGTTGGGTTGGTTGTGCTGGTGGTGTTGGTGTTCGAATCCCCACCCATCAGTTCTGCTACTAATCTTGCTCCTGCATATACCAAGTTATTTGTTTCTGTGATACTGGTGGTGTGTATTATGCCCATTATTTCATTGACCTCACTTGATTTCTTGGTGTTGTAGGCTTTCATGGATGGGGATCTTTGGTTTCTCTCTGTATCTGGCTCCATCCATTGTCTAATCTTTTTCTACCCATTCCGTCCTCTCTGCTACTTCGTCGGTGTTTCTTCGTGTGTCGTTGTTTGATACCTCATCCTCCCTGTCGTCTTCTTTGGCATCGTCTCTCAGTTCCAGTTCGTCTTCGTGTAATTCGTTGTCGTGTGACATTTCCCTTTCCAGTTCTTCTCTTCTGTTGAGCCGCCAGTTGTTTTTCGTTATGTATCTTACTTGGTCTGCCAGCCTCTGCTCTGTTTGGGGAGTGTTATTCCTCTCATTCCAGATGTTGACCAATCTTCTTCTGTATCCTCTCTCCGTCGGGTGCTTCTGATGTAGCATCTCCATATTTCCTTATTTTCTTCTCTTGTCCATTTCTTCCTTTTTGCTTCTGTAGCTACAATCTCAGGCTGTGATTACTTTCGTTGTGGTGATCCAGTTGCTGGATGACGACCTCCAAGTACCTGACCGTCTTCCCCTTTTCAATTGGGTTGAATACCTGTTTGCCGGACGAAAGCTCCTCTGTTGCCAGAGGTTCCATTTACGTCGTTGTCGTTTATTCCTTCATTTCTTTCCATCATTGCTGAGTTTTTGCTATTTAACCCATAGCTGGACCCTACCCCATCAGGGATAGGTACTCATTTACAGCTGAGTAGACTCAGGAAATTATGGTAAAGATCCTTTCCCAAGGAATCAACGCCGAGAGAGCGGTCACCCATCCAACGACTGACCAGCCCCAATGTTGCTTGACTTGACTTAAGTCCATTGAGGACCTAACCCACTCCTCCACGGCGCCACACTTATTATTATTATTATTTATTATTATTATTATTATTATTATTATTATTATTTTATGAGAAGTAATGGCTACTTCAGCAGCGTTACACTTGTAGAGATTCTTCTCTATTTTGCGAATAGCGGCTTTTTCCGTGCTACTATTATTATTATTATTCTGCGTAAATTTTTACATCAATGTAACTTGGGATGTTTGTTGTTGACATGAAACCTTTGGCGTTTCAGTATTAAAATGTTTTATTAGTTAATTGATTTATTTTTTATTTCTAAAAAAAGGAAATATCAGTTTTCCTGCAAACGAATTGGACTTTTATTTTTGACCATTGAACACTATTTATATAATATAAGGTTTTATTTATTTGTATTTAGTTACTGAATTTTGTAAAGAATTCTGATCTGTGGGATCACAGTCACGTGACCTGACGCTGGCGTTATGGACGAGGGACACAATCTGGTTAGCCGTTTTGTTTATTTTATTTTCTCTACTTAATTTTTTAAATTATTTTTATGGTTGACTTTTTTTTTACTCATATTAACGTGGCTTTCTTTAACACAGGTGGCTTAAAACATTGCTGTTGAGTTTTTCGTTTTATTTGGTTTTTTGAGTAGTGGTATGCCTATTAAAAGTGTGCAACAGACATAGGCTAAAGTAGTTCCAATCTAAGGTGAGGGTTTGGGCGTGTCTAAAAGCGAAAACACGCGTTGCCATATCTTAAAGTTCTTTGTAGAGGCGGCCAAAGTCAAAGCTCTGTATTTCTTACTAATCACCCAAGGGAAACATTACCCATAGGTCTTAACCTCAGTCCTGTACAGATTATAACCTCTGTCCTGTACAGATTATCCTCCTTTCAGAGTCTGGTGAAAGGGGAATGCCCACTCTAATTGTCTTAGAAAGGTTCGCTGGTATAAATTTATTTTTCCTTTATTCAGATAGTGTGTATTGGCATTAAAACTTCAGATATGAAACAGTTTTTTTATTCTTCAATTAACTTATTAACAACCTACATGAGAGAAAACTAAAGGGAAATCATGGATATGATAAATTCATACATTAATTATTTCTTTATTTTAGAAAACATTCGAGTAATAAATACCGTATACCTAATAAATAAGAATAACAATGATACCAATATTTAACCTCGTGATGCATGCATTGCCAATTGGTTTCAAAGAGAACAGTACAGAAACAGCGTAAAAAACGAGAGAGAGAGGGATGCTTTAAGAAGACTCCTCATCAGAAGATTCCTCATCATAAGAGTCAAGACTTACAATAAATGAATCAATATATTTATCAATCAAGATATCTTTTTTGCTGCATCTTCCACTTGCAATGCTCGGCATGTCTTACGGCATTTTCCCAATTTTCATGTGACACAGTATCCAGAGCTTCTTTAGTAAGTTCCGATAGGTTTGCCATCTTAAAAACGTTTCGTTTTCGCTATGAAACTTTTCACTTGGCCCCAAATTTCTCAATTTATAGAAAAGTTCAGATAACAGATATTTTAAGCATTTAATCACACACAAAACACCACACGTGTTTGAGCGCCAACTATATTTACATCCGCTAATCCTTACCTTCTCCATAAAAGACCCCAGCTTATAAGATTTGACCATTCTTAAGAGATTAACGAAGGGTATATTCTTCTTGACTGACAGATACAGATCTTCGATACTTGACCTGAGAATCGAGATTGTAGATGTGGCAACAACATGTCTGCCACGTTTCTCAAATATGATATTGAAAAACTTAAGAATGTTGATCATTAACACTGTATACGTAAAAAGCATGTTTAGCAAATATTTCAGAGTAATTCTCTTCAGTTTGGCATATAACAACGACCTATATTCTATAAAAATTTTCCTTAGAATGGAAGTTTTGGACAACGCACGTAAAGTGACTTTCGACCCAACAAAAACCCTCACCATAGCTATAATACTAAAACATTCTGAATAGTTTCTCTCTCTCTCTCTCTCTCTCTCTCTCTCTCTCTCTCTCTCTCTCGTCGGAAGTTTGAGAAGTTGCGCGAAGTCTAACAAAATTCCACTTTAATTTGTTACCGTTTGAAACTTCCAAGAATATTTGGCAACTGACCTCTGTACAGCTCCGTCCATTTCTTAAGGTTAACGTTTGATGTAACCTAAATTCCAAATGTCTTTTGAGAATAAATCCTTCAAACTTCGCGTATGTGATTAAGGGGCGATGAGGATCCAGCATTAATGGGGCAGGGTGCAAGAGTCAAGGTCATACCTGAAGTCGCAGGTCAAATACAAATATAACGCCTCTATTGAAGGTAGCCAAAAGGCCTTTAGATAAATTACAATCTCTTCATAAACAAAGTAAAAAGATCTAATTGAATACGATAAATTAAAAGCAATGCAGAGAAAAAGATTGATTTATAATTATACTTCCAAAGCAACAAACAATTAATTATTTAAAAACTTCACGACTGACTTTTTGCTCAACGGAGAGAAGTGGAAGGAGGCGACGTGCCAGATGTACGACGTGTCAACTTTTCTTCGTAGTATTGTCTGTGGTAGTGTGTGTGTGTGTGTGTGCGTGTTCGGTGTTCTTCCTGTCGTCCTGTTGATTCCGTGTGTGAGTAATGAACTTCGAAGCGTAATTCGGCGGTAATAGTTTTCAGAATATTCGAAAGCTGTAATTATTCTGCATAATGGGATAAATTGGAAGACATCCAGTGCTCTAAGTGAAATCTTGTCATGGTTCTGTGTTTGGTCACCCTGCGGTGACAACAAGGTAAGGAGCTACTTCAGTTCATTCAGCTGCATTTCCGTTTTAAAACGTAAAAGCTTTATCATTTATACTGTATAATATATATAGGCAGCCATTTTTTGTCATTACTGACTAATAAGAGAACAGTGTGGTCATAGGTTTGAAATATGGCGTATCCTCGACTAATCCAAACCAACCTAGGCCTATGTTTACGAGACAAGATTGGTCGACCTCTCGTTTGTAGGTTAATTCAGTTGTGTTTTTTCGTATTTAAACATTGCATTTGACGCTTTGAAATTGTAATATATGATAGGCAGCATTTACTTGTCGTTATTGAACAGTTTGAGTATGGTGTGTTCATTGGTTTTCATGTGAATGACGTATGTTTGGCTAAGCCAAGTCTAGGTCTAAGTTTGAGTAGTTAAATTGTAAGATGTGCTTATGCAGCCATTAATTTGTCGTGGTTGGTTAATCCGAGTATATACGTATAGTCTGCCCATTGGTTTGGAGGTTAATTAATGACATGTTTTGCTAAGCCAAGCCTAGACCGATGCTTTCTAGACAGGATTGATTAACCTCTTGATTTGTTAATTATGTGTTGTACTTTCGTGTTTAAATATTAAATTTGACGCCTTAAAATTGTAATATATGGATAGGCAGCCAATTACTTGCCGTTATTATTGATTAATTCGAGTATGCTCAGTCCACTGGTTTTGAAGTTAATAACGGTCCTGGTAAGTATTAAATTAACTTAGTTTTTGTTTTTATTTATCAAGTTTAAATCAGCCTTGTTTCCTTTTAAGTTTCTTTTGCTTAAGCAGCCAAATGCTTGTTAGTTAATGTAAGAGTTTTTGTGTTATTGAGCGCCTCCTCCTCCCTTGTTTATTTCTGTGAACTATCGTTCTAACGATTGTTTTGTGATTTGTTTTTGAGTTACGGTGGATGGTTCGTAGCTGTACTGTGAACGTTTATGGTCTGCCCGCGGAAGTTCGGGCTTTGGAACGCTCCTTGTCAGACCATCCCTTGAGCAGCTTTTGTGGTATGGAGGGACGACCTTTTGCAGTTTATTTTGGAAATGGCGCTGTTGGAATCTTTCCTCACGACCGTTCGTAGGTGCCTTAGTCACCTGCGACTCTGGTGCTGTAGATCACGGCTCTTCGTTCCCTTGCGACCATAGTGTCCGCTTTACGGGGTTTCGCAGAAGCGTATGCTATTTGCGACTTCTCGTATTACCCCACCTTTATTCCCGTCCGAGGAGCCCACGGGATATTGTACCGTCGCTGGATCCGGAGGTACTGATTACGGATTCACCTGCCACTTCTGCCTTCGTCCTTCTGCATTTCTCGGGGATGTGTGTGAGCGCTGCTCGTAAGGAGTACGTAGGGAGGCAATCGCCAGGTAAGGCAGTATAGCTGTATTTCCTTCGAGAGCCTTATACCCCTTTTGTCCTGGCGATCAGTCCCTCCCTTTAGTAGCAGCTTTTTTGGGTGCTTGCTATGGACTCCTAGTTCGACCCGTCTTCAGTTGTTCATCCCCGACGTAAGGATTAGAACTGTCAGTGTACGTGCAGTACAAATATTATATATATACGTACATATACGTTGTCATAGTTTTTTACTTGTTTATATTATAAGCTTATTGTTGCCATTATTATTTATTGCTTATTGGTGGATAATATTTCCATATCTTTAGTTGTATGGCTAGGTAGGTAAAATTTAAGGATTTCCTTGTTTTGATATCTTCCACTTCCTTCAGCCTTTTGTTATTTAGGATAGTTTTTGGCCAGGCCAATATTTATTTGGATCCTCAATATGGTTTATGAAATATTTATTCTCCTCTGCATTTCGGTTAGGGTTTAGATGTTTAGCTGTAGGGGTGGGTGCCTTGTGGCTCGTTGAGGACCTGGTATTTAGTCCTCTTGCTTTAAACTGTTTGCTGTATGTATTTTTACTTAAACCCGCAGGCTGATTTAAGTTGTTTATTTCTGTTTTGTAATAAATACTGTTAAGTTTTTCTGGAGTGTTTTTGTGCCTGCTTTCCTTGAATCATGGGTTGCATTTACTGTCTACGATCCTAGCAAAATAAAGTACCTAAGAACCTGTACTAGAACCCTAGAGGTTTGTAACAGTAAGCCAGACTTAGGCTCATTTTTCAGACCTACAATTGGTTGAACCGGTTTTTTTTCTGTTTTAAATAAATGGGCTGTATTTTTGTGGTGTAATATCAGTTTTGATATTGAGATCAAATACATATAGACAGCCACACAGTGGTTGATTAACTCCATTGGTTTTCGTGGTTGAACACTCCTGGGGGAGGATGGGCTTAACCTGTAGGTTAGGCTTTACTTTCCATTATGGCATCAACTGGCCTTTAACCAAATTTATTGAAGGGTATAAAAAGGCCTGCTTTGGACATCTGGACTATGCAAACAACAGATGTTTGGCAGGACTAATACAGTGTATAGCTCAGTACATTGCTGTCAGACACCGTGTTTCTTCCATATACAACCTTAAAACATTTTGTATGTTTCATAGTCAGTTGAAGGGCGGTAAATAGATTTAGTTTTGTATTAGTTCATCATTATTGTTCAATATAAAAGCTCATTTTTGCGTGACAACGGTCTTTTTCCTTTTAACTTAGTTTTTAAGTGTCTGAAGCCAATGGCGAGAGTTTATGGTTAGCCTACTAATTACGAAAAGGAGCTAATTTTATCATGATAATAATAATAATAATAGGGTGTTGTATATATTTTGCTGTTGTTGGGTGCCGCTCACGATTCAGTCTACACGGATCTTGTTCGTTCCGTTAACTCTGAAATGGTTGAAAGTTACAAGGTTATTACTATAGAACGCTTTACTGTCACTTAAAGACCTCCTTGAGTATCTTAACTTTTTAACAACTAGGGTTAAATCACACTACATTTACAAGCAATCTATTTGATTATGATGTTTTTGCTCTTGTCTTTAAAAGATTATGGAGAATTGGATAAATGTGTTAAAATGATGTTTTGGGTGGGGGTTAGGATAGGTACGGGGATGTAACACCCATCCCTATTCATTCATTTTCGACAGATTATTATAAGAAAGAAAGAGGGGCATCTGCACGATTATTTTATCTCGTCGAGACCATCCCGTTTTTAATTGGCGTAAGATAGTGCCCGTCTAGACTAATTCCTAAGGACTTACGTTTGTTGTCTCTCTCTCTCTCTCTCTCTCTCTCTCTCTCTTTGAAACAAGACGCAGCATCTTGTAGCACAAAGCACGATGTCCATTTTTTTTATGCCATGCAAAACAGTTTTCTTTTGTCTCAGCTTTAAAGGCGACTTGACAGAAAGGGAAAAAGTTGGCTGATGTGTTGACTTTGTTGCCTCAGGAGCCATATTTAGGAACCATTGACACCTTTACTGGACCCCTAAGATTCTGTTAACGAGAGGTCTTGTGTTGTAGGAGGTTGGGCCGTTAACTCGACGCTTTTTTGTAATATTTTTAATATTTATTGTTTATTGGGATGAATTTGAAATATTTTCTGAATACTTATTATAATTTCAAGAC
>NC_087214.1:23421415-23428975 GCF_015104395.2 Macrobrachium nipponense
TTATAGGCCTGTGAGCTAACATCACATATTATGAAAAGTGTATGAAAGGGTAATGAAGAAAAATATTATGAAACATTTAATAAAAAATAATTTGTTTAATAAAGGACAACATGGTTCGTACCGGAAAAAAGTACACAAACCCAACTGTTAGTCCACCGTGAGAACATATTCAAAAATATGAAAAGCGGAAATGAAACAGATGTGGTTTATTTAGACTTTGCAAAAGCTTTTGATAAAGTAGCCATATATTATTAGCGAAGAAAATTAGAAAACACAATATCGTGGATAAAGTAGGAAGATGGTTAAAAGAATTTTACACAACAGAAAACAGATAGTTATTGCAAACGACGAGAAATCGGATGAAGCCAGGTAATATCCGGTGTGCCGCAAGGTACGGTGTTTAGCTGCAATACTGTTTGTTATTATGATTGAAGACATAGACAATAATGTTAAGGATTCGGTAGTGAGTAGTTTCCGCAGATGACACAAGAATAAGTAGAGAAATTACTTGTGATGAAGATAGGAACGCTCTACAAAGAGACCTTAACAAAGTATATGATGGGCAGAGGTAAAATAGGTTGGTATTTAACTCTGATAAATTTGAATCAATAAATTATGGAGACAGAGAAAGAAAGCTATATGCATATAAGGGACCTAATAATGAGACCATCACAAATAAGGAAGCAGTTAAAGACCTTGGTGTGATGATGAATAGGAACATGTTTATGCAATGATCAAATAGCAACTTTGTTGGCAAAATGTAAAGCAAAAACATGGAATGTTGTTACGGCACTTCAAAACAAGAAAAGCTGAACACATGATTATGCTTTATAAAACATATGTTCGTAGTCCACTTGAATATTGCAATATGATATGGTACCCACACTATCAAAAGGATATTGCACAAATAGAGAGTGTACAAAGGTCCTTTACAGCTAGAATAGAAGAAGTTAAGGACCTAGACTACTGGGGAAAGACTACAATTCTTAAAATTATATAGTCTAGAAAGGAGAAGAGAAACGCTACATGATAATTCAGGCCTGGAAACAGATAGAAGGGAATAGCAGAAAATATCATGGAACTAAAAATATCAGAAAGAGCAAGCAGAGGTAGATTAATAGTGCCCAAAACTGTATACCGGAAAAATAATGAAAGCAAACACAGGACATTAATCCCTACGCACCAGCATCGTAATGCAGCGTCTATTCAATGCGTTCCAGCTCATCTGAGGAATATATCAGGAGAGAGCGTAGATGTGTTTAAGAATAAGCTCGACAAATATCTAAACTGCATCCCAGACCATCCAAGATGGAAGATGCAAAATATACCGGAAGATGTACTAGCAACTCTCTGGTAGACATTAGAGGTGCCTCACACTGAGGGAACCTGGGGCAACCGAACAAGATGTAAGGTCTGTAAGGTAAGGTAAGGTCTCTCTCCTCTCTCTCTCTCTCTCTCTCTCTCTAATATATTAGCAAAGAAAATTAGAAAACACAATATCGTAGATAAAGTAGGAAGATGGTTAAAAGAATTTTTACACAACAGAAAACAGATAGTTATTGCAAACGATGAGAAATCGGATGAAACCAAGGTAAAATCCGGTGTGCCACAAGGTACGGTGCTAAGCTGCAATATTGTTTGTTATTATGATTGAAGACATAGACATTAATGTTAAGGATTCGGTAGTGAGTAGTTTCGCTGATGACACAAGAATAAGTAGAGAATTACTTGTGCTTGAAGATAGGAACGCTCTACAAAGAGACCTTAACAAAGTATATGATGGGCAGAGGAAATAGGATGGTATTTAACTCTGATAAATTTGAATCAATAAAATTATGGAGACAGAGAAGGAAAGCTATATGCATATAGGGGACCTAATAATGAGGCAATCACAAATAAGGAAGCAGTTAAAGACCTTGGTGTGATGATGAATAGGAACATGTTATGCAATGATCAAATAGCAATTCTGTTGGCAAAATGTAAAGCAAAAATGGGAATGGTTGTTACGGCACTTCAAAACAAGAAAACCGCTGAACACATGAGTATGCTTTATACAAACATATGTTCGTAGTCCACTTGAATATTGCAATATGATATGGTACCCACACTATCAAAAGGATATTGCACAAATAGAGAGTGTACAAAGGTCATTTACAGCTAGAATAGAAGAAGTTAAGGACCTAGACTACTGGGAAAGACTACAATACCTTAAAATTATATCGTTCTAGAAAGGAGGAAGAGAAGCGTACATGATAATTCAGGCATGGAAACAGATAGAAGAATAACAGAAAATATCATGGAACTAAAAATATCAGAAAGAGCAAGCAGAGGTAGATTAATAGTGCCCAAAAATATACCAGGAAAAATAAGGAAAGCACACAGGACATTAATCCACTACGCACCAGCATCGATAATGCAGCGTCTATTCAATGCGTTGCCAGCTCATCTGAGGAATATATCAGGAGTGAGCGTAGATGTGTTTAAGAATAAGCTCGACAAATATCTAAACTGCATCCCAGACCATCCAAGATTGGAAGATGCAAAATATACCGGAAGATGTACTAGCAACTCTCTGGTAGACATTAGAGGTGCCTCACACTGAGGGACCTGGGGCAACCCGAACGAACTGTAAGGTAAGGTAAGGTCTCTCTCCCTCTCTCTCTCTCTCTCTCTCTCTCTCTCTACGACATGAACACGTAACACAACAAAGAGGCAATCTAAATTATCTCTGAAAAGTGAGGATTGGGAAGGCGTGTTGTTAGTTATGACGAAATCAATTTTTGCCTTTTAAAGCTCACAGTACCTGATTCAGTTCTGATTTTCCACGGAGGTGTCTGCGCGTTGTTGAGTCTCCAGTGCATTAGCAGGAAGCATTGCGCAGGGATTAAAAAGTTCTCATTCGTCATGAACTGAGGATTCACTTGTGCTTCAGTCCCAGTTGCTCAAAGGCATCATATACTGAATGCTCCATTTTGTATTGTAGAGGAATATCGCAGCTATTTTTCAGGTTTTGTGTCGCTATTTTTAGGCAGGAGGCTTTTAAAGGTCAAATGTGGCGAGTATTTATAGTGTGGTAGAGCTTACAGAAAAAAAACAAAAACTGAAGGTCTGTGTCAGTGTATTGAGAGAGAGAGAGAGAGAGAGAGAGAGAGAGAAGAGAGAGAGAGAGAGAGAGATTGTTTAAATATATTTAGCGTAAGTTACAAATGGTTGTCTTGCACATCATTATTATTATTATTATTATTATTATTATTATTATTATTATTATTTATTTAGTTATTTATTTTTTTTTATTCTATCACAGTCCTCCAATCGACTGGGTGGTATTTATAGTGGGTTCCGGGTTGCATCCTGCCTCCTTAGGAGTCCATCACTTCTTACTATGTGCGCCGTTTCTAGGATCACACTCTTCTGCATGAGTCCTGGAGCTACTTCAGCCTCTAGTTTTTCTAGATTCCTTTTCAGGGATCTTGGGATTGTGCCTCTTAGTGTTCCTATGATTATGGGTACAATTTCCACTAGCATATCCCATATCCTTCTTATTTCTATTTTCAGATTTTGATACTTATCCATTTTTTCCCTCTCTTTCTCTTCAACTCTGGAGTCCCATGGTATTGCGACATCAATGAGTGATACTTTCTTCTTGACTTTGTCAATCAACGTCACGTCTGGTCTATTGGCACTTATCACCCTATCCGTTCTGATACCATAGTCCCAGAGGATCTTTGCCTGATCGTTTTCTATCACTCCCTCAGGTTGGTGCTCGTATCACTTATTACTGCAAGGTAGCTGATATTATTATTATTATTATTATTATTATTATTATTATTATTATTATTATTATTGCAGTTTTACTCCAAATTAAATACTGTCTTTATCGCGTATAAAATAGAGTTTTCACCCCGCAAAAAAAGTTTTTATAATTTAAATTATTTGACCTTTCAAGTTAACGAACGAACCATGAGGGAATTTTTATCCCACCGAAGATTGAAGTCGAAATCAGCGAAGTTTCTGCTGAGAGTAACCGACCTTCCCTGGAATGGGAACTGGAATGTGTCCTTGGAATGTACCCCGGAAATCCTTCCTTGGGTGAAAGGGACTTTGTTAGAGCTTAGGAATCGGTTGTATTAATTTAGCCTCTGATCCCGTTGGCGTGAAAGCAAATGAATGTCTCGGCCATCTTGGATCGGTCTAGGGGTTTTGAAGGGTGCGTATAGGCCTAGAGAGTGTGTGGTTTCAGGACCTGTTTAGGGTGATAGATATCTGTATAAAGTTTGATGATGATGCGTTTAAAAACATTCCTATAAAGCCAAATTTAAAGTTGTGAGAAGAAGAAACACATAATGAACATGCGAATAACGAGAAGCGTCTTTCAAACGGTCGGTTATGATCAGCGTCACCGCCCACCAGTTGGTATTAAATTCAGCTCCATTTCCATTTCTCTCTTTTTCCTCCTCCTCCTCCTCTCCCCCACCCCTCGCTCACCCCCCCCCCCCTCCCCCCACGACACGTTAAACGAATCTCCACGACGTTGGAATGAAACGGCTGACATATCGCCAATCGGAACATTATTGGAACGAATTGTCGCTTGATCGTAACTGGATTTTCTTCGCTGCTCGATATTCTGTTATCGGGTATAGGCGAGTCTTCTGAAAGGACTTGCACCGGATTTTCCCCGAACGATTTTGTATCGTTTTCAGGAATAGTTTTAAGGGATGAGGCATTATATGTATATTTATATTTTTCACTCCATTCCTTGATCGGGGATTGAACGTTTGTCATTCAGTTTTTAGGCCGAGCATGATATCATTTAGGCTTTGAGTCTAGTGAAGCTAATGCAGATATTGTCTGTTTTGTTTTGACTGAAAATTAAGAAAATGTTGTTGTTTGAAGATGAAATCATAATATCTTTTCGAATCGGTGTTGAAGAAATAACTATTTGCAAACACGTTAATAATTTTATGTTCAATATCCCATCAACTAATCTAACCTAACTAACAAGTTTTTATTTTCATTTAAACGACCAAATTGTTCATCCACGTCTTTAACCCTGGCCGGGAATAAGGGCTGGATCCAGGCTCCATCACGCTCTGTCGCCAGGAAGATGGTCCTGGAATGGAAAGACGAGGTTAGCTGGATTGCTTGGAATTTCCTGGAAGAGCCTGTTGGTGCATTCGAGTTTGGCAATGCCTAACCTCAGTTCCCATTAGGAAATGACTGCTGCCTTTGGGCGAGGCTTCCTTTGTGAAGGGAAAGCTCATTTGACAAACTGGTAGTTTGTAATTTGATACGGTAGTTTGTCAGCAAGAGACGGTGTGGTAGTATATGTTTGTACATCAGCTCAATCCACCGTCAGTAATTATAAGCGAAACCGTCATTTAGACCCATATTTTCGTTCATTTCGGCACCAGTCATCTACAACATCATTTTCCCCGCATGAGCTAGCACCCTCATTGCACTTCACGTGGTGGACTGTAGACTTTATTAAATGGCGTTTACAGCTTCCCTTCGGGACCTAGCTGCACCCACGGTTAGCCTTATACTTCACCACCATTTTTGCTGTCCAACCTCTCTAACGCGGCTTCGATAACCTATATGTTGTTTATGTCAGTTTTAGCAGTCATAAATCAATCAATCATCCTCTCTTAACTGTTGCTTCTAAGTGCAGCTGTCAAGTTTTCTGCCAATTCCACCTTTAGACCCCAGTATTGCATCTCCTTTACTTTCTGGATCGTTTCGTCTCGCTGTCCAACCACTCCAACTCCCTGTTTACCCAGTTTGAAGCGCTGAATGGCCGAAAGTGTCCACCCAATCCTGGCTTGACAGCATCAAAGTAATTTCAATTTGGTTTTATTTTGCTATTTTTTGTATATGGTTGGCGTTGGTATAAGTCAGTAAACGTAAGAATTTTTAGTTTATTGTAATTGTCAGCTTTTACTTCATTGCTGCCTTTAGACTTGTGTCGAGACACTTAAATATCTTCTGATTATGAAGAAACAAAGGTCTTTGAAATCCAAAAGTCATCAAAATCAAGAAGGCTAACGATGTGTGCTAAGGCCCTCCCTACCTGACGGAACATCACTGATAGTGAACAATTTTTCCACTCATAAACTTTAGTCATTTCCCCAACATTTCTTCATATTTAATAGTTCACTTTCCACTGATGACAGAGTAAGATTGAAATGCTTTTATTTCCCAAAACATTTTCCTTATGTAATAATTAACTTTCTCATTGATGACAAATTAAGTAAGCAGACATGTCATAACTGACATGAGTGAGACTCCATGATCAAATCATAAATAATACATTTTATTTTTTATTTTATGTTTTGTTTAGTTTCCCACAATTCAAAACTAATATCCAAGTTCGTGGGTTAAATGTTATGGTCATTCTGAGCTCCTGTTTAGCATTCATGAGTTGCACGAATCTGGCGAAGCAGGGAATATTTCATTGTCTTGTTTTTGTGCTTTTGTCCAAGTTTTTATTTTTTATGTTCTGGTTGGGTTTTGATGATAAGATGCATACATAATCTCTCTCTCTCTCTCTCTCTCTCTCTCTCTCTCTCTCTCTCTCTCTCTCTCTCTCTCTCTCTCTCTCTCTCTCTCTTATTGAATTCTGTGTTATATATCAAAGCGTTTGAAACAAATATTACATAAACCTTGTCTCTTTGCAGTTAACAGGTGTGGATTTAATTTAACATTCATATTCACCTGAAGCCTCTTCTAATCTATTAATATATAAATACTTACTTTTTATTAAAGAAAATGAATATAGCAAAGTATAGAAGATGATTTCTAATGAAAAAACAAAGGTGGAGTTTGCTCTCCGAATCGTCTCATGCTCAATGCTGACCCCGCTGTTTTTGTGACGACAGTAGCAAGCCCTTCGTGAAGTCATAACCCCCGAATTGCATCCAGGAATATCCCTCCATAAAAAAGAAAGTTCCATAAAAAGGAAGTTCAGTAGGAACCAGGGAATAGGAGATCATGTGCCACATCTCACCGCCCGAGCGAGAGCAGCGTCATTCCAACTATCAAACGCCTTTTTAATCTAGGGAGAAGGAGGTTTTGAGAAAGATCTCCACAAAGATTTATCGGCCAAAGCGACTTCTAGGTTCATTTTTTCCCCTAACTTATAGAATCGAATTCTCTTCAGTAGGAAATTAGGCTGTCATTAAATTTTTTTATTATTGATTTCTTCATTGAAATTCTTTATTTAATAAAACCTCTTCTGTTGACTGATTCGTCAATATGGGCTTTGGAAAAAAAAAATTTTTGCAACCGTTATTCTTATGATGATGAATGATTCATATTTATTTTTGTTGATAATTTTGTAGGAAAAATATTCGTAAGAAGACTTGTTAAAAATGGGATTGAAGTTGTTTGTTAATGTTAGAGATAGAGAGAGAAAAAAAGTGGTACTGTTGGTCACTGTAACTGTGTTTGGTAGACGCCGTTGTGAATAATAATAATAATAATAATAGTCCGACATCAAAAAGGAAACAAACCAGAAAATGAAAGAAATAAGAAATTCAGATAAACCTCAAAGAATGGACCTCG
>NC_087214.1:23429475-23471552 GCF_015104395.2 Macrobrachium nipponense
GAAACGGAAGGCAGACCCCCACACCCTATTACACACACAGCCTCTCTCTCTCTCTCTCCCCTAACAGGCAATGAAAATGAGAGAGTTGCATCATAACATAACGTTTATTTACAAGAATAAATAAATCAATTAACCAAGTAATCCAGTCTTACAGACTAACTCAAAAGAGAGTACAATGTCAAGTCACCCAAAACAAGTCCACACCCCTCCGGGAACTCTTTTGTCCCCCGGCATTTCCAGATCCGTTTGTTTCAAAGATACAGAACACATCCCGGTAAGTACACACACAAGTTCAAAGACAAAGTTAATAAAATGGAACATCTTACAAGATATCAAACAAGCCATCCCTTTGGCTAAAGTAAAGGTAACACTTACCCATTCCCAACCGGAAATATCACTCACTGATAAATAAAAACACTTTGGCATCTGCCATCGTGGCTTTGCCTTCCCCACGAATCTCTGTGCAAGTCTTCCCATAGACTTGGCTAGTTGATACATTATGAATTAGAAAGAGCGCACACGCACATACGAATGCACACTTCGACAACGCCTCATATTACTGGCTACAACCAGTTTCCCAAAGGCACTTTGAGAAGAGTTCATAAACTGTCGTACATTGACTCGACGAACTAAGCATTTTTATCTCACGCCATCCCCTAGAATCTCATTGATCAGCTACTCTCAGGTCGTCACTCTGCACTGTTCTCCACATTCCATAGGTCACAGAGCGATGCGCATATTATAATCAACCCCATTAGGCATTTACTATATATATATATACATATATATATATATTATATATATAAAAATATATATAATATATATGTCTATAATATTATATATATATATATTATATATATATATATATCATATTATGTATCTTCTATATATATATATATATATCTATATATATATATATATATCTATATATATATATTATATATATATATATATATCTGTGTGTGTGTGTGTATTGAGTTCAAAGTGACGTAACTTTATCTTGCTGTCCAACCACTCTAAAACTCCCTCCTTTCACTGTCTGAAGCGGTGAGTGGCCGAGTGTGTTCCCCAGTGCTTGGCTTTTTAGCCTAAAATTTCATTGAATCAGAAACTCATTATATTTGATACCGACACAGGAGGGTCATCAGAATGAAGGAGCAGTGATATGGAAGGATATTCGAATCCTTCGCTTGACGCTGCGTCTCTGTTGATGTTTGTTTTTCTTCCTCGCCGTTAAAGGCTCCAGGATTCATGGATCCTGGAATCCTGGAATCTCAGCCTCCAGTTGTATGCAAATACTTATGCAAATGCTGAGGAGCATCTGCAGTCGTGTTTGCTTTGAAGCAGTGGCAGAGAGGAACGTGAACATTCACACACACATAAACACGTGAGTTAGATGTTTTGCTTTTTCAGAAAGGGGAAAAACGCATCGTGTCGACTGGAATATCGTCTCTCTTAATATGATCTAAAGTAATGATGTATCTACCTCTCGTACGTAATGGTATTCAAACAAGCGAATGTCAGGTCTTAGGGTCATCAAGCTTGTATAGCTAACACCCATTTCTTCTTAAAAAAAAAGGTGGGGGGGGGAGCCGTTGGTTTTTTTGTGTAAAGCTGCAACAAACCTGAAGGGGTCAGATGCGAGAGGTGATTTGGTCAGTAGGAGTTGAACATAGAAATGGTCATACTACTTCTGATATGACGAGAGATGACGTCGTTCGCTGTATGTGTTCGAAATCAGGGAAGGTCTGACGTCATCGTTTGTCGCCGTCTTTCGTTTCCTCAGAGACAAACCTCGTCTGGACGACCTCTTCATGGATTGGACAACAAAAAAATGTCGCTAATTTAAACCTTTCGTAAATCCTTAATCTTTTCCAAATATTTTGATTTCATTAAACTGATTGTTCGCTCAAATTTTTCGAGACACTTTCCAAATTTTATTAAATTCTGGTGATGAATTTATAAAGTTCATATAAATAATATTCTCGTCAAAAAATAAGTTCGTAACCAGAAGCCCTCAGTGGGAAATTACCTTTATTATTATTATTATTATTATTATTATTATTATTATTATTATTATTATTATTATTATTATTATTATTATTATTATTATTATTATTATTATTTTGTCAGTCGATGAAAACTGTGGTATCTAATTTGAATCTAAAGTCTTCAGAATGGAATTTACTCTCTCTCTCTCTCTCTCTCTCTCTCTCTCTCTCTCTCTCTCTCTCTCTCTCTCCTCAAGCTAAGCCAAAATTTCTATATGGTTTTTTTTTGTAATGAAAGGTTGACCATGATCCACGGATCATATTATATTAAAGTCTTGGAAAAAAAAGTTATCAAATACTTTTGTTGTTAAAAGCAGAAATGTGTTTGGTTTTCTGTCATAATTTGCATATACAAAGTAGCTGTTGCGAGAATATTATTATTATTATTATTATTATTATTATTATTATTATTATTATTATTATTATTATTATTATTATTATTATTATTATTATTATTATTATTTTGTGTAAATGTTTTGCATCAGTATAGCTTTGGGTGTCTAATGCTGACACGAAAGATTGGGAGCTTTTTATTAATTGATTTATTTTTTTATTTAATAAAAAGGGAAGTATCAGATTTTTCCTGCAACGAATTGGAATTTTATTAGTGAGTTTTTTTTTTTTGAGACTTATGAAGCCATCTTTAGGATACTTAACTTGCACTTGACTTAAGCAAATTACTGGGTTTCCTTTTTCTTTTTATATGTTTTAGAACCCAATTTGTATAGTTTTAAGGTTTTAAAGTATAATTATTTGTTATTTATTTATTTTAGTAACGAAACCAGATCTGTAGGATCAAGGTCACGTGACCTGACGCTCGCCTTATGGTTTAGAGACACTGCGGTCGGCTGTTTTATTTTTTTACATATTCATTTCTTTTTATTTAAACTTTACAAAATATTTTAACTAATTTTATCGTTGATATTTTTCACTTATATTAACGTGGCTTTTTTAGCACGGGTGCTTTAAATCATTACTGTTGAGTCTCATTTTAATTTATCTTTTTTTTTTTTTAAGTGGTGATAGGCCTAAAAAAGTATGCAATAGACATAGGCTAGGTTAAATTAGTTAAAATCTTAAAACATATATTCTTCTCTCTCTCTCTCTCTCTCTCTCTTCTCTCTCTCTCTCTCTCTCTCTCTAGTAGGAAGTTTGAGAAGTTGCACGAATTGTAACAAAATTCCACTTTAATTTATGTTCCCGTTTTAACTTCCAAGAATTTTGACCTATAGTTCCGTCCGTTTCTTAAGGTGAAAGTTTTATTTAACCCAAAATTTCAAATGTCTTTGAGAGTAAAGGCTTCAGACTTCGTGTACATATGTGATTAAGGGACGATGAGGATCCAGCATTCAATTGGCAGGGTGCAAGGGTCAAGGTCATACTTTGAAGTCACAGATCAAATACGAGGATAGCCAAAAGGCCTTTAGTTAGATTACAATGTCTCTAGAATAGATAAACAAATAAAAATACTAAATAATACGACATAATTAAAGAAATAGACTGAAAGATTAATTTATGATGTATTTATGAAGCAACAAGCGTAATTAAGTTTTTTCTTAACGACTGGCTTTTTTGCTCAACGGAGGGAGGTGGACGGAGGCAACGTGCCAGATGTACGATATCTCAACTTTCTTCGTAGTGGGTTTATGGTAGTGTGTGTGAGTGTACTTCCGGTCGTCCTGTTGATTCCGTGTGTGAATACTGAACTTCGAAGCGTAATTCATGCCGGTAATAGTTTTCAGAATATTCGAAAGCTGTAATTAGCCTGCGTCATGGGATAAATTGAAAATCACCCAGTGCAACCGGTGGTTGACCTACGATGACAAGGTGAGGATCTACACCAGTTGTCAGCTGCATTTTCCTGTTAAAAACGTGGTTTTTTAATCTTTTATGTTGAAAAATAAATATAGGCTGTTATTTTTTGTCGTTATTGAATAATAAGAGAATGGGGGACCCATAGTTTTGAAATATGGCGTATCGTCGACTAATCCAAACCAACCTAGGACTGTTTACAAAACAAGATTGGTCAACCTCTTGGTTTAGGTTAATTCAGTTTTGTTTTCGTATTTAAACATTAAATTTTAGGCTTTCAAATCGTAATATTTAATAGGCAGCCATTTACTTGTCGTTGTTGAACAGTTTGAGTATGAAGTGTTCATTGGTTTTCATTTGAATGACGCATGTTTGGCTAAGCCAAGCCTAGGCCTATGTTTCAGAGACAGGGTTGGTTGACCTGTTGTTAGTTTGTTTTATTCATCAGCATTTTCCATTAAAGACATTAATTTTTATTATTTAAATTGTAAAATGTGCTTATGCAGCCTTTTATTTGTCGTGGTTGGTTAAGCGGAGTAAATAATATCCTGTCCATTGGTTTGCAGGTTAGTGACATCTTTTGCCAAGCCAAGCCTAGACCAATGCTTTCTAGACAGGATTGATTAACCTCTTGGTTTGTTAATTAATTGTTGTACTTTCGTGTTTAAATATTAAATTTGAGGTCTTGAAATTGTAATATATGCATAGGCAGCCAAATTACTTGTCGTTATTATCGATTAATCTGAGTATGCTCAGTCCGCTGGTTTTGAAGTTAATGACTCTCCTGGGTAAGCCAGGCTTAGGCTCATGTTTCACTCCTACGAATTGTTGACCTGTTTTTTGTTTATTCAAGTAAATGGGCAGAAATTGTGTGGTTAAATATTAATTTGATATTGAGACTACATGTGTATAGACAGTCATTTATTGCAATGGTTGATTAATCCATTGGTTGTCTGATTGACAGTCCTTGGCTAAGCCAAGCTATGGAGGAGTTATGAAGTTCCATTTGACAACGTCTGTGTGTGTGAGAGAGAGAGAGAGAGAGAGAGAGAGAGTGTGTGTAATTGCTGTATGGATGGTTAATGACTGAATTGGTTGTTGGTAGGTTCTGGGCTGTCTGCTGGTCCTGTTGATTGTTAGAGTTCTGTGTTTTGAGTGTTTTTGAGTCAGTCTTAAGCGAGTCTTTGGTCAGAACTGGTGATGATCAGTAGTGTCGGGAGAGTTCTTTGAAGGCATTGAAAGTCGGTTAAGTTTTTGTGTGTATTTGATGTGTTGTTTGCTTGTTGTTAAGTTAATGTTTTTTTTGCTTTAGAGTTGTTGTGCCTGTGCTGTTGTCTTTGTTGTTATTCTTTGGTGTTGTTAGTGGGTGTGTATGTTGCCTTTTGTGCTGTTTTTTTTTGTGTTTGTGCAGTGGTCTTGGGTTGTGATTGTTCCTTTTTTGTTGTTTTGTTGTTGAGTTTTTGGTTGTTTGCTGTGTTGTTAGGTTGTGGTTGTGTTTCTTGGTTGTTTGCTGTGTTGTTTTGTGGTTGTGTTCCTTGGTGGTTGTTTGTTGTTGAGTTGTGGTTGTTCTTTGGTGGTTGTTGTGTTGTTGTTGTCATTGGTTGTTGTTGGGTTGTAGTCCTTGGGTGTTGTTGTGTTGGGTTGTGGTGTTGTGGTTCTTTGTTGTTGTTGTTGGTGTTGTTGTTGTTTATATCTGTGACCTGGACAGCACAGGATCGATAGCCCTGAGTAACTGGATTGATTGGTAAGTAGGTACAAGTGTTTTGTTTTTTCATTTGTTTTTGTATAGTGTTGGTAGGTACATGTGTTTTGTTTTTGTTTTGTTTTGTATAGGTGTAGGTCAATTGTCCTGCTGTGTTTGTTGTGTAAAGAAGAAAGTGTGATTGAGGGGGGATTTTGGCAGCTGGACTGATTAGGTATATGTGGGGGGGGGGGGGGGGGGGGGGGGGGGGGATTCTGCAGCTTGTTTTTGAGCTTGTGATTCCGCCATAAAGCCTAGGCCTATGTTTTAGAGACAGGATTGGTTAACCTGTTGGTGGGTTAAGTTAGATTACTTTTCCTCATGGCATCACTGGCCTTTAACCAAATTTATTGAAGGGTATGAAAAGGCCTGCTTTGGAGATCTGGACTATGCAAACAACAGATGTTTGGCAGGATTAATATAGTGTATAGTTCAGTAAATTTCTGGCAGACACATAAGTTTTTTCCATATACAACCTTAAAACATTTTGTATGTATCACAGCCGGTTGAAGGGCGGTAAATAGATTTAGGTTTGTATTAGTTCACCGTTATTGTTCAATGTAAAAGCTCATTTTTTGCGTGACAACGGTGTTTTTCCTTTTAACTTCGCCTGAAGCCAATGGCGAGTTTATGGCTAGCCTACTAACTACGAAAGGGAGCTTTTTTTACAATAATAAATATAATAATAATAATAATAATAATAATAATAATGGTTTTGTATATATTTTGCTGATGTACCCACGATTCATTCTACACGGATCTTGTTCGTTCCGGTAACTCTGAAATAGTTAAAAGTTACGTGATTATTACTATAGAACGCTTTACAGTCACTTAAAGACCTCCTTGAGTATCTTAACTCTAACAACTAGGGTTAAATCCCACTACATTTACCAGCAACTATTTATTATTGTTTCTGCTCTTGTCTTTAAAATCAGGTTCAGGAGAATTGGATAAATGTGTTAAAATGATGTTTGGGGTGGGGATGGGGATGTAGCACCCCTCCCTATTTACTCATTTTTGCCGGTTTATTATCAGAGGGAAAGAGGGGCATCTGCATGATTATTTTATCTCGTCGAGACCATCCTGTTTTTAATTGGCGTAAGATAGTCCCCGTCTAGACCAATTCCTAAGGACTTAGGTTTGTTGATTCTCTCTCTCTCTCTCTGAAACTATGCGTAGCATCTTGTAGCACAAAGCACGATGTCCATTTTTTGTTATGTCATGCAAAACAGTTTTCTTTTGTCTCGACTTCATTAGGAACTTGACAGAATGGGAAAAAGTTGACTGATGTTTGTGGTGTTGACTTAATTGCCTCAGGAGCTATCGACACCTCCACTGATCCCTGACGTTTGTTGCAAGATTCTGCTAAAGATAGGTTTTTTTGTTGTAGGAGGTAGGGCCAATAACTATACGCTTCTTTTTTAGTGTTTTAAATATTTTTAATAATTCTTGTTTTTGGGACGAATCCAAGATATTTACTGATTTGTTTTTATAAATTCAAGACTTTTTCTCTAGTGGTTTTTTTATGATTTAATTTTTATTTTATTTAATTGACCTGGTACTATTATTTACCAAGGAATTATTTAAAGGGAGAAGTAACTCTCCAGTGAGCGAATATAGTACTAATGAAATTCCAGACTTGGCCACAGGATTTTACCTAAATTTATTCATTTTCTTAATAAAATCATGAAAAACTTCACTGTGAGTTCGAGGGTGATTCTGGGAATAATTGTTTGGTTTGTTGAAGGAATTGTAGGCCTAGTGTGGATCGCTGGACTTATATCGTTCAACCTGAACGGTTTATGGAGTTAAAACTTAGTTTGACACTGAAACAATTATGTTTAGGGGAAAATGTTTTGCCATAAAAAAAAAGTGAAATCAAACTGCCAGCTCTCTATTAGAAGGATTAATTGAAACAATTTGAAATTTAGGAAATTCCGATTGATTTTAGCTTTCAGTTCTTTTTGCATTTAATTCTTAAAATTAAGTGGCAAATACTTTTCATGTTAATATTTCTTGTCTTGTAAAAGAGTCAGATAGGCAGTCGAATAATTTGATGCGCTGTCCCAATCAAGGTTTAAATGTCACTGAAACAGAAAACGTATACAAGCCAATAACTCTTTATGAACAACGGGATTGTTCATTATGATGCCTGGCTTTGAAATATATGAATATTTCCCTCAGAGAGAGAGAGAGAGAGAGAGAGAGAGAGAGATTGTTTGTGTGTTGTGTTCGCTTTACCAAAATGGCTTTCACACGATTGTGGTAGACGATCAAATGCCTCTTCATTTCCTGATATTTAATTTGAAATGTATCACAACCGCAGTTGAAACAGAAACCAAAAAGTGTCAGATATTCAATATAAAACTTGACAAAACACTCGAAATAAAACCCTCGATGGAAAGTGAATTGTAAAGTGAATTGGACCGAAGTGTTGGATGGTTAGTTCCGAGGGGAGATTCTGATGCAAACGGCAGCGTTGCCAACGCTTCTTCGTCCAAGACTACTCTGGAAGAATGTTGAGATCCTACAGGGACAGACTTACTGGAAATAGGATACGCTGTAGTTGAGATTTGACCTTTCATGTACTCACTATATTGTGGTCTTGATTTTGTTTAGATCAAAGCCTCGAGTTGTTTTATGCCTGGAGAAGTAATGTTTGGGAGTTATTTCTGAACAAGTAACGTACTGTTCACTGAAATACCTGTTATACTGACATTTACTTACTTTTATTAGTTTCAGTGAATACCAGTCAAGTTTTTTTTTTTTTTTTTTTTTTTGTTTTTTTTTTTTTTTTTTTTTTTTTTTTTTTTGGCATTACCAGCGTCTTGACACTGTTAAATTATCATTACATATCTTTATTTTCCAATTTAAAATCCCTATAGGCCCATGCGATGTCAATGGTGCCATGTTGTTGAAGCCTAATATACTGATGCATGGAATCCATATAGTTAGAAATGGAATTTCTCTCTCTCTCTCTCTCTCTCTTCTCTCTCTCTCTCTCTCTCTCTCTCTGTAGGCAGAGGCCGTGGATACAAAAAACTACTGATATGGAAATGGGGGACTGAGATGTAAAGGGAATTGGTTGCTTTATGATTTATTCATTTATTCATTTAGTTATTTAGTCACTTTTTGCTTATTTTGTCAGTTGTTATGAATTTATTAATTTATCATTTATTTTAGTTATTTAGTCACTTTTTGCTTATTTTGTCAGTTGTTATGAATTTATTTTTAATTATCATTTATATATTTTTTGGAAAACCAGTCGTTCATGAGAGAGAGAGAGAGAGAGAGAGAGAGAGAAGAGAGAGAGAGAGAGAGAGTAGCCCAGCCATCCGTTTGTTCAGCCTGAAAAATTTCTGTTTTAGAGTTAGAATATTTATCAGTATTATCGGATGCACTGTTTGGGTACTAAAACATCGTTCAAATTTGTAAATAGTGAATTAACTTATGTTTTTGTCAGGATTTTTTAGGTGATATTGCTGGCGGAATATTAAAACAAAAAACAAAAAGTCAATTTAGAATATTGTAAATGGTCTAAAGAATGATGTTGGGAATCTCTCTCTCTCTCTCTCTCTCTCTCTCTCTCTCTCTCTCTCTCTCTCTCTCTCTCTCTCTCTCTCTCTCTCTCTCTCTCTCTCTTCTGAGTTCGATTCCCGGACAAGTTTTAACTCTTTGGAACTCTTTCGTGAAATTTCAAGGAACTAACAATCTGAGCAATGATTTAAGTACTGGTAGTTAGTCGGCTGTGGTAGGTCACAACTTGTCAAAAGCTGTAACGGTAGAACAATTGGGAGACGCATCACGTAAGGACATTTATACACACACACACACACACACACACACACACACACACACACACACACACACATATATATATATATCATATATATATATAATATATATATATATATTTATATATATATATATATATATATATATACTATATTTATGCCCTTCTTTTTCGGAATCATTAGCGCCTCTGTCGTAGCGTTGTATAAATTTCTGTTATAAAGCTCGTTTAAAAAACTTTAGAAAATGGCTGCCACATTTCATTGGAAGAACTAATCTTTTGTGATGAACGCATAATAAGGAAAGCGGGAAGGCTTGTTGTATATTGAATGCCTGTACATTAAAATCTCATTACGAGGAGAGAGAAGAGAGAGAGAAGAGAGAGAGAGAGAGAGAGAGAGAGTGCGTATCATGTCCCTAAAAACAGAAAAAGGAAAAAAATATTAAAAATCGAGGGAAAAAACTGAAACAAAACTCGATCCTGTCTCCTTATCGGAGGACTAATTCCTGTCCTGTGCCGCTGCCCCAAAAATCCCGATCAAAAGGAACCGAAAGTAAAAGGACTCGTTCGATTAAGGTTGACTCCCTCCGCGGTCTTTTTATTATTCTTATTTTTTCTTATCATTTTAGAAATTATTCTGTTGTCTCCTTTTCCTTTTTATATTGTATTTTTCCCTCACGACTTGATTTGAAGCGTAGCACTGGCTGGCTGATTCTCTCTCTCTCTCATCTCTCTCTCTCTCTCTCTCTCTCTCTCTCTCTCTCTCTCTCTCTCTCACCTGAAGGTGAAGAGCACAAACCCACAAGATTTTTAGCTCCCAATGTGCCGCTCCAACAAGCAATATTCGCTTAGTTATAACAATGTAAAAGATTTTTGTGCATGTCTGAAAACTCATAATGAATATTTCAAACTAATTTTGATATAATAAAACAAGCTTGCCAGCACGGGCTCTTGCTTCTGAGGCCGTCCTTAACACTTGAAATCAATGTCCTTATATTTTATACTTAATTTCCTCTTAAATGCTCATTTAAATAATTATATGTTTTTACCACCTGTAATGACCGTTCCCTCATTGTAAATGCACACTGTGCTTGTGTTAAGCTAATGATTATAATGTGTAAATTGAACGGTGTAATGTAGAACATTATTTTTCCATCAGGGGAATGCTTATCAAGTATTCATTCATGTTTATCGTGGATCTAACTGACATCAGTGTCCACTGCTGTGTTAGATCAAACACAGGATCTGTGGAGGCGACGTCTAAACAATCCAGTGTTGAGTGTTTAATCCGAGTCTCATTAATGAATTATAGGTTTTCACCATCTGTAAAGACTGTTCCCTCATTGTAAATGCACACTGTGTTTGTGTTAAGCTTAATGTATAACGTGGAAGTGAAGGTGTAATGCAAGCACATTATTTTTTAAGCGAATGTATATCAAGTACTCGTTTCTGTTTATCGTGGATCAACTGGCATCATGTCTATTGCTCGTTGATCAAACAATGCGACGTCTTAAACACTCCTTACTGGAGTGTTTAGTCCAAGTCTCATTAATAAGGCCAAGTAATTGTCTGTAAGAGGCCTCTCTTGCTAATTGAGAGGTTTTAGACCTGTTTTAGATTGGACTGAACATTCGTTTTATTTCTCACTCTGGACAGTCGAAGCTACGTGAGTGTCCTACGGAGAGAGTTGCAGTCTCGTGGTTGCGGCGCGGCGTCCCTCAGGCCCCCAGCTGCGCCCACTTAATGTCTCAGCCTTTACTCCGTTTACACCTTTTTCCTCCTTTCTTCAATGTCTTGTCCTAGCCTCTAACTCTTCTTAATGCAAATGTCGGAATTTGACCCAATCCACTTTTGACCCTTATCTTCATCTCTATATTTTTGGAGCTCAAGATTTTGCGTCCCAACCACTCCGACTCCCTGTTTCAGTGGCAGAACATGCCCTCCGTGATTAATTTTACGCCTTATTTTCATGAAATTAATCTGAGCTTATTACCAGAGAAAACCGTATATAAAGAGAGAAAACCCATTTCCCTTCTGCAGCGTCGACACAATATGACTTAGAGATAAATCAAGACGACGCCTAATGAGGTCATGAAGACCTTGGGAAGGAGGTCAGAACAAGGCATTATTTGCCCAGGTATAATGTCTTCGTGCCCACTTCATGCAAATTTAGCGATAAGTATACATTAAGGAAGTAAAGTAACTGACATATTTGGATGCAGGGGTGTTTGTACTTATACAGGTATTTGCTGACGATCGAAGATGATTTCGTGGTTCAATATTAATCGTACTTTTTTTTACCGTGGAAGTGAATTGCATGAGAGAGAGAGAGAGAGAGAGAAGAGAGATTTTTGTCGCGCGCGTTAACTCGTTCGTATCCAATACATTAAACACATCACGGCTACTTTTAGAAGTCTCAGATATCCCCCTCACTTCATTGAGAAAGCAATTTCGCGAGCGAGGGGGTCGTTCTATGGACTGAGAGATAATACCAAGGAAAAACCAAAAAGATATTTCTCCCTTCCCTTTAATCCAGAAGTAAAGAATATAAGTGGACATATCAACAAAGTCAGAAGGAAACAAAATTGTGTTTAAATATGAAAATACAATAAGACGTTCCCTCGTAAGAAACATAACAATGATAAAAAAATCCCATAGTCCCAGGCGTTTACGAACTACCGTGTATGGATTGTAATAGTAAATATTTTGGTGGAAGTGGACGGGGACTAGATATACGTTTGGGCGACATAAGCGAGCTTATGAACTACAATCACAAAACAGCGCAATAGTAGCACATGCATTCAGGAATGATCATAGACCCAACTGGAACGAGGCTAAAATTATCTTTAAAAGTAACAATGTAAATGTCAGACGACTAGTCGAGGAGCTGCTATAAGTTTGGGAGAATCATTCAAAGGAAACAAGTCTTTTGTTAATTTTTATATTACTAGTACGTTTTTAAAAAGATTTTTAAACTGTAGGACAGGCTCTTATTTTCCCTCTCCTTGGATGCTGTCTCTGCCTTGCCTCTTCCAGTCCAGGTAACCGCTGCCCCGGGGGGGGGGAGTCTGATAACGGTGCCCATCTACGCCCCTTGGATGAGGACTTCATGTAATGTTGCAACAACCTCTACGAAGATCCAACAGAATTGCAGCCAGCAGATTGATAGGGGAGAGGGTATCACCTAGTTGTTGTTAACTACCCTCTTTCTTCATCACCTGGCCCATTAACGAGCTAACGACCGTTGTCAACGATCTTCAACGACTCTTGTTTTTTAAAATTTACCTCTGTACTTGTATAAACTTATTGTTCATTTGGACTGAAGATGAACCCAGGGAAGGGTTCGAAAGCTTTCTGTAAAGTCTTCAAATTTATACACGGACTTTTCACTTTGTATTATTGTGGACCCTTTAGAACATTATATATACTCTCGTGATAGAGAGTTTTTCCCTAATAATAATAATAATAATAATAATAAATATAATAATAATAATAATAATATCTACCCAAATTTGGCGAGAAGAAAAAGAAGTGTGTACCTGGGATAAAGTGAAAGGTATCAATCACTGAGAGACCTCAAGTGTGAAAGTTAAATGATAGAAAATAAACGGCCGTTTTAATTTCGTTTTGTATTTACTATTTACAGTTTTATAAATTGATTTTGTTGAAATGTAAAATTGTCAAGGTATCATTTAAAGACCCCAAATGTGAACATTTAAATTTAAAAAAAGATAAAAGAGTATTAAGACTTTCATGTAGTATTTACTTATTTTTTTCAAATTTTATTTATAGAATATAGACCGGTAGACGCAACTCAATATTGGAAACGTTGATGGTTGAAAGTGACCTCCGGTGGCGGTTCAATTCAAACCGAAATGTATTTCCGAACTTGGGAGAAGGGGGGGGGGGGCGCCGGTGGATTTAGGTGTTAACTGCATATCGGCCCTGCAACTTTTTCAGTTTGTAACCTAGCGTTGAGAGGTGTAGGTGTTGGATTGCGCTCGCTCTCTCTCTCTCTCTCTCTCTCTCTCTCTCTCTCTCTCTACTCTCCTCTCTCTCTCTCTCTAGATAAGTTCCCTTGTATTGAAACATTGTATACTCGTGTAATTATCGATCTAACTGCTTTGCCATCATTCATCACCATTTCCTTCGTTGTTTAGCTTTATAATTATCATAATAAGATTCACAATTGACAGTTGTAAAGTTTTTCTATGCATTCTGAAGGTCCAAAAAATGGTACTTGGGTCATTCTTTGTGTTTGGTTTGCTCTGCCTTTTCTCTTTTCTTTTATTGTTCTGCTCTCATTCAAATAAAAACAAATTAGTTAATTCGTCATAGCAAGATTTTGTTTGTGATGAGAGGTAAATAAAACGTAGGTTATAAAAAATGTATAAAAATAACACCAAAAAGACACCATGATAACAGCAGCAGAAGTACCAACTTGGAAAACGGCAAGGGAACTATAATAGTAACTGTCAGTCAGAGTAGCAAAAGCGCATAAATGATCGTCAGTAGCAGGAGGAACTGAAAAGAAAAAAGTAATAATTAATTCAAGAGTCTGAGACACAGGAAGGAACTGCCAACGCTGAAGGCCGATGTGATTCCCAGATCGGCGAGCTGACACTGCCGGGTTAAACGAGTTCCAGGCGTCGTTCCAAGTGTCTGGCTCTCGGCTTTGTAATGGTGACCTGCGGTGACCTATGATGACCTAGGGACCTGCCTGGGGTGACTTAGTGACATCAGACAACCTCGGGTGACCTACGATGACTTACTTTGTTCGTTCGTTACTACTCATTGGTCACTTCGGATGTGGTTGGACTCAGTATAATTCAGTTTTTATTATTATTATTATTATTATTATTATTATTATTATTATTATTATTATTATTATATTATTATTATTATTATTATTATTATTATTATTATTTTATAGGAATTGCAAACCCAAAGGTGAAATAAATCGAATTGTGAAAATGCATTTTATATGATTAGATAATGGATAAGAACATGACAGTTTAGAAACTATAAAATAAAACCACTGACTTAAGCTTTGAGAATCAGCCATGGACCATTCAGTGTGTTTCATTTTAAATCTCTCTCTCTCTCTCTCTCTCTCTCTCTCTCTCTCTCTCTCTCTCTCTCTCTCTCTCTCTCTCTCAACACTTATTAGATATCATTAAAATTGATGCCGTATGTTCTCATGTAATCAATATTCTCTTTTATTTCCAGGTACATTGAGGTGTTGCCTGTCATTCAGACTGCGAGAAGAGGTGAGGCTGTAGGTTTAGAATTCCTTTCATACGCACACACATGTATATATATAGATAGATAGATAGACAGATGATTAGATAATTGTAATATATATATGTATATACGTATATATGTATAATGTATGAGTATGTATAATATATATTTTGTATGTATTTATGTATGTATATTATAGTTTTTCAGTTTTTTATGTGACTCCTATCTAGTCCAGTTACCCATCACTTAAATCTATATTTACCACAGCCATATATTCTAGTAGAAGTCACTGTAGTGCAAGGTTAATTTCAGTATCGACATGATTCCAAAGCTTTAAGCGCTTCCCATTCCCGATTCCCTCCCCATCAATCACTCTTAACTTTAAACTACAAAAATGTACCAAACTCTGTCATCCATTTTGCAGTTTTACAGAACTTTAGTTTCTGGTCACGTTTCAAACACGACTGATGACCAAGATTTGATGCCCGTTTGCTGATGATCTTGTTTATTTCCATTTGGCCCTGTGGATCTGGTTAATGGATATCCGTATATTGAGAGTTTTTTATACTTACGGTTTTGGGTTTTTCTGGGAAGGAATAGTTTTTTCAGAAGTTGGGTTGTTCGAAATGGCCTTGGGAGAAAGCGTCAGCTCTCGGAAAAATTTAGGTTTTTGTGCTTCCTCTGTAGAGGGAAATATGGACGGATTTTATTGTTCCTTTGTTAATGTCACGTGTCTGTATAACTTCTAAAATATCAATGTCTACAATTATATTGCATATATATATATTACGCTAAACCTCTTCACAATAATGACTTAAACATTTGATATCAAAGGTGACTGTTCAGGTTAAGACTTTATTATATCATTTTTGTCTGTGAACTCCTTATAGATTAGTCCACCCATTATTTATTTATTTACTTTAGTAATATCTTCCACAGAAGAGCTGCCTACATCCCAAGCCGCTCTACTTTCTCATACAGACGATTGGGTCTGTCCATCTGATGCATAGTGGCCTCCCACACGAACACCAGAGAGCTCGAATCCATTGGAAAGGATATTCCTACTTTGCAGGACTTTATATAACCCCAGTCTCTTAAAGATCTCTCTTCTTCTTCATCTTCTTCTTCTTCTTCTCGGGAAAGTTCCTGCAGGAACCGAGCAATTGGTTGAGTGCCCAGGTTTGCTTATTCTGTTGAACTCTTACTTTATGGCCACATTCCTCCACTTTCTTTATTGGGGAGAAGTTTGGTCTATCTGAGAGAGAGAGAGAGAGAGAGAGAGAGAGAGAGAGAGAGAGAGAGAGAGAGAGAGAGAGAGATTTTTAAGCATAGGAAAAAGGTTCGAACACTATCGAATGCAATTTCGTAAGTTTTCCTTTTTTGGGGAAAGTATTTAGTGAAAGTGCATTGGCAAACTAGCTGAAACTAATTGATGCTCTCTCTCTCTCTCTCTCTCTCTCTCTCTCTCTCTCTCTCTCTCTCTCTCTCTCCCCGTGAAAGGTTAAGTGGGAACTTTCTCTGCTGGTTTTATTCCCAATTCAACAGCGTGTCATCCATAGTCCTAATCTGTCATTCGAGAAATACAGATATTGACGCCAATTCTTCTTCTTCTTCTTCTTCTTCTTCTTCTTCAGAAAGGTCATTCTCATATATCCTCGAACTTTGAAGAAGAAGAAGAAGAAATATAAAAAGGAGTGTATTCCATGAGAGATGCTTCTTACTCTTGAGACAAAGTCAAAGTCAAAGTCCGAGGCGGCGGCTTCCTTAATTTTGTTTGACCTCCGAGGAAGAGGAATTCCTCGCCAGTTCTCTTCTGCTTTTTCTTCTCTTCTTTTTTGAAGTTGGAGTCTGAGTTTGTCTCTGACACTTAGGAATTTCGCACGAAATTGAAATGGGAATTTTCTTTCGAATTGGGAGGGGGACATTGAATGTGATTCATGGTGATAGGGATCTGTTGAAAGAAAGGATTCGAAAAGCAATAAAATTCAGGAGGTTTTATCACATGAGTGCTACGTATTATTATTATTATTATTATTATTATTATTATTATTATTATTATTATTATTATTATTATTATTATTATATTATTATTATTATTATTATTATTATTATTATTATTAAAAGCCAAGCTGCAACCCTTGTTGAGAAAGATGAGTGCGAGCTATAGGGTAAACTATAACATGAATAAAAATGAAAAACAAATTAGGCCAAGCAAAGAAACTAAATTAAAATCAATTTTCTGAGTTACTCTTAAAAAGGTTGCACAATTTTATTGTAAATTGATTGTGAAGTAAGGTCATTTTTAATTAAACATTAATAAATGCAAATGAGCTGTCGGTAAAGAGACCGTAGTGTAGGATACGAGAGAAGAATTCGTAGGATATCTTACGAAATCGTAAGATGACCTATTGAAACCATCGCCATTTCGTGAGGTTCAAAGTTCTTCCCGTGAAACGAACTTCACAATAAAATATCGCAGAGGTTATGGGATACGCCTCTGAGCCTAAGAAATCCCTCGTGATCCATAGAATGAGCGGAGGAATAGCTTGAGAACTTGTTAGTTTCGAAAATCTTCCGGAGAGGTTGGAGTTCCCAGAGGGGAGAAGGGAGGACCTTGGATCTTTGGTCTGACGAAGGTTAGCATTTTTAAAGAGAATGTATAAAGGGGGAGGGGGGAAAGTTTTTAGGGAAGGGGGGAGGGTTATGAAGAAATGATTTGGTTAATGCAAACAGTGTTCTTTTATTTCATGTTTGCTTAAACCTTTCTCGCTTCTCTCCTCCTTAGCGTTGTTTACCGTTTACATAATCACTGAAAAGCTTGCTCATTTTCTTGCAGGTTTCTCAGTAAATATATAACCAATTCGTGTACCTATTCTCTCTCTCTCTCTCTCTCTCTCTCTCTCTCTCTCTCTCTCTCTCTCTCTCTCCTGATCGTAAATCTCCACACTTTAGGCTCTGTTAAATCTCACCTTAGACCTTTGAAACAATTTCCGTCATCTTAGGAGAGCAGGGTGGAGGCTTGACAGGAAATTAGGGTGACACAGGGCCAAGGTTATATGACCTCTCTTAAATCAATGCGCCAGGTCATAGATGTCCGACATCTTTCAAGGGATGCGAGATGATGTGGGTACTGAAAGTTATATCTCATCTTGGGCACATGAACGCGCTTGCGCGCTTGATTTGAAGCCTAACGTCACGTTGGTGTAGTCCGTCATTCAAAGATGGTTTTGGATGGAGAGGTAGTTTTTTTTCATAGTGTTATGAGATAAATATATTGCAATGGATGTCATTTGTTAAATTCAGTAGTGTATGAAATTGGTGTCAGATGGAGAGAGTCTCCTTGTACCATGATGTTTCACTGTAATTCAATTATAAGTCAATTATTAAGTGCTTGTAGAGTTGAGTAATTGCTGTGCCTTTGTTAGGTGGTGTGTGAAATGGGAAAGGCGTTTGGTGTCTCCCTTATATTTCTGTTCTCTTCAGTTGTTAATCTTCATTCTATTTTTATCCCCTCTTATACTACTGCCTTCGTCTTCCTTTTGTTGGAGAGAGAGAGAGAGAGAGAGAGAGAGAGAGAGAGAGAGAGAGAGAGAGGGTAGGGGAATACTGGGGAATTAACCAGGGTAACAGAAATGCAGTGAAATCTAGCGATGCCATTTCCTCTAGGGGCTTAGGGACCCTATACCCATGGGTACCTAGTCCCTAACCTCAGGGGTCATCCCTTAAACCCCAAAATGGCACCAAAACCGAATGCCATAGGTCTGGTCATGCACACGATGTCCGCCTTCCGTGAAACAAGTTTGGCCATCTTTAATTCCTCGGGTCTGTGCTGTCGGTCCCTGGAGTGGTGGAGTTAGGGGAGGGGGGAGTGGTTTGAAGAGTTTTGGAGGTGGGGGAGCTCCTTGATGGATTGGTCTTCTCCTCTCAGGGGCGTTTAATCACCATTAAAGTAGGAAAGCAGGAAGGTCATAGATAATGCCATATCTGAGGCATTTTGAAGGATGTCCTCTGTCCTTAGCTGACGAGATCTCTCTCTCTCTTTCTCTCTCTCTCTCTCTCTCTCTCTCTCTCAGGGACTGACAGAGAATTCTATCAGGAATACTTGTAATCATATCCAATATATATTTAGAGAATAAAACCAATTGGCACTCATATTCTTGATATTTAATTGCCATGTTGAAACCTTTGATTCTTCATAAATCTCTGCTCAACCACAGGAACTTTCAAATAAATAGTTTATTTGCAGACGAGTTAGAAAAAAGTATTTGTAGTAACGAAGAGACAATGTCCCCATAGGACGTTTTCGCCCATATTGAGTAGCGTTCAAGTTCCTCGGTTCTTTTGATCTTTTCACTCGTCATGTGGGAAAATGACTCACATGAATTAAATACACTTTCCCAAGTCACATCTGCTCAATCTTTCTCTTGGAAATATTTATTCGTTCTGCTCGTTTTAGGCTTATGGACACTTCAAGTGACGTTAACTCGTGACCAACACGCCCCCCAACCCCCTATGTCAAGACAATATAACATTAAATTCATGTCATCTTTATTGCCCAATCCACGTGGCTTTATTGCTTCCTTTGTAAGTTTTTAATCTTTACTTTTTAAGAGTTTAATCACCCAGAAAGTGGATGTCATGGTATTTTTATGATAGTGTAATTATAGTGTTTTTGAAAGGTACCTTAAGTCGTTCGTAACGCCTCTAGTGTCTATATATCAGAACAATCGTCTGGAAACAGGACGCTGTTATAAAGTGAATTAGACTGTCTGGTTAATATAGATTCTTGTGAAGTGGGGAACAGAGTCTAATTAATGACTTTGTGGGGATTGTGTCCACAGGGAGTCTGGTAGATTGCCTTCTTCAATTACTCTTCTCAGAAGAGGTCTTTAGTCATTACGTAGTCTGTCTGTCTGTCTGTCTGTCTGTCTGTCTTCTGTCTGTCTCGTCTGTCTGTCTGTCTGTCTGTCTGTCTGTCTGTCCTGTCTGTCTGTCATCGAAACTCCCTTTAATTGGTACAGAGTAGTCTGTCTTCTATAGAAGAGCATAAAAGGAGGAGATAAGATTTTATAAAATGGACGATATGAGTCTCCTGGCCAGTGTGTCAGACCCCACATTGGAAAAGATAATTTCGTCATTCAATTCCTCTAGAGTTTCAAGTCTTACAGTGGAAAACCTGTCCAAAATATCAGTAGACAGAGAAGTGAAGAGGTCACTTTGGCAACAGAGATGCTCAGAATTGGTGAATGGGAGGACCAGAGGACTGTATTATAACGAGGGAGGTAAAAATGAGGATTTAGTGGAGTAATTTTTAGGAAAACTTCACAGTTTTAGGGAACACAGAAGGAAGGTTTTCTTATTTAGCTTGTGTTTTCATTTATTTTTATTAATAATTATTGAATGGTTTCATTTATTTTTATGAATAATTATTGAGTGGTCTTTGCTGCTTTTCCAAACAAAAGAAACACCTGTATTTTTGACACTTGTAGTTTCAATTCATTTCAGTGGGAATTTAGTATTTTTTGTATTTAGTTTTAAGTATGAAATAGGCATTTGTTTTTTTATTTTTTTTTTTTTGCTCTATCACAGTCCTCCAATTCGGCTGGGTGGCATTTGATAGTGTGGGGTTCCGGGTTGCATCCTGCCTCCTTAGGAGTCCATCACTTTTCTTAGTATGTGCGCCGTTTCTAGGATCACACTCTTCTGCATGAGTCCTGGAGCTACTTCAGCTCTAGTTTTTCCAGGTTCCTTTTCAGGGTTCTTGGGATCGTGCCTAGTGCTCCTATGATTATGGGTACAATTTTCCACTGGCATATCCCATATCCTTCTTACTTCTATTTTCAGGTCTTGTTACCTATTGATCTTTTCTCTCTCTCTCTTCAATTCTGATGTCCCATGGTATTGCGACATCAATGAGTGAGACTATCTTCTTGACTTTGTCAATCAACGTCACGTCTGGTCTATTTGCACGTATCACCCTATCTGTTCTGATACCATAGTCCCAGAGGATCTTTGCTGATCGTTTTCTATTACTCCCTCAGGTTGGTGCTCGTACCACTTATTACTGCAAGGTAGCTGAAGTTTCTTGCACAGGCTCCAGTGGAGGGCTTTTGCCACTGAATCATGACTCTTTTTGTACTGGTTCTGTGCAAGTGCGGGCATTCGCTTGCTATGTGGTTTATGGTTTCATTTTTCGTATTGCACTTCCTACGCATGGGAGAGATGTTATTTCCATCTATCGTTCTTTGAACATATCTGGTTCTTAGGGCCTGATCATGTGCCGCTGTTGTCATTCCTTCAGTTTTCCTTCTTGAGCTCTCCCCTTTGTAACCATTGCCATGTGTCATCGCTGGCTAGTTCTTTAGTCTGTCTCATGTATTGTCGTTCTTTAGTCTGTCTCATGTATTGTCCGTGCATTGGTTTGTGCCATTCCTTTGTCCTGTTTGTCATTCTCCTGTCTCTGTTTATTTCTGGGTCTTCATCTACTTTTATTAGTCCTTCTTCCCATGCACTCTTTAGCCACTCGTCTCCACTGATTTTCAGATATTGCCCCAGTGCTCTGTTCTCGATGTTGACGCAATCCTCTATACTTAGTAGTCCTCTCCCTCCTCCTTTCGTGTTATGTATAGTCTGCCCGTATTTGCTCTTGGATGTAGTGCTTTGTGTATTGTCATATGTTTCCTGGTTTCTGATCTATGCTGCGGAGTTCTGCCTTCGTCCATTCACTATTCCTGCGCTGTTATCTGATTACTGGCATTGCCCATTATTATTATTATTAGGGAAAAACTCTCTATCACGAGAGTATATATAATGTTCTAAAGGGTCCACAATAATACAAAGTGTGAAAAGTCTGTGTATAATTTTGAAGTCTTTACAGAAAGCTTCGAACCCTTCTCTGGTTCATCTTCAGTCCAAATCTTGGACTGAAGATGAACCCAGGGAAGGGTTCGAAAGCTTTCTGTAAAGTCTTCAAAATTATACACACTTTTCACACTTTGTATTATTATGGACCCTTTAGAACATTATTATTATTTTATTATTATTCTATATATATCATTATTATTATTATTTTTTATTATATTATTATTATTATATTATATATTATTATATAATATATCATAATAATAATAATATAATAATAATAATAATAATAATAATAATAATCAATAATAATAATAATAATAATAATAATGAATAATAATAATATAAAATAACAGTATGATTAAATTTGTGATTATGAATAAGCAGTCAGAGAGAGAGAGAGAGAGAGAGAGATAGAGAGAGAGAGAGGGGACACGCGTCTCAGTTGTTTGAACCTCGTGAACGTCCACATTAATGAACGGCTATCCATCCGAGTGAAAGCTGCGAATGGGTTGACCTGTAAAATTCTGTTGGCCTTGCGTTTTTACCTCACTTAGGGGACACTTTAGGACAATTCTTCACCACACCTACAAGCCACTTTTGGGTAACACATTACCCCACTGATAGGCCACTTTTTGGTAACACTTTACCCCACTTCTGGGCACTTTTGGGCACGAGCTCTTGCAGGCATAAGACCGCAATAAGGCCTAGGCATACGCAAGACAAACTTCCCATCAGGGTCCTTGTAAGGGCCTCTCAGCTGAAGGTGTTCTTCCCTCCATCCATCATAAGTGCCTGCATTGCTTATCCATGGGAGTTTAATCTTCCTCACTTGATTAAGCAAGTTGTAGGCCCCAACGAGGACACCCAAGGCTTAACGAGGGTTTATGAAGGGGGAGAGAAGTGAGTAATTATCATGCTGGGACGCTGAAAATAAATAAAAGAAAATGAAACAATGAAGCTCTGTTGGGGTAATGTAATGAGCAAATATGATCGTCATGTATTTTCAGTTCATTTCCATTCCATTGTCCCTTGTTGCCTCACTGGACGAGTAAACTGGTAATGGATCATTTGCCATTAATCGTTGACTTTACCTCTCTCTCACGACTATATTTATTTGTATCCCCTGTCATTGTTCGTAACTTGACCGATTGCGTATTTACATCGCTCGTGTATACATGCGTGCTCATGAGAGAGAGAGAGAGAGAGTTTAAGTGTACTGGCATATTTTAAGTCCATAGTATGATGGACTGAGGCCAATTTCCATAGAACAAATATCTGTATGCAAATTAGACGCTGGACGTGCATGTGCATAATTGGGTTCTCCAGTGTGCATATTTATTATGCATTGTTTATATTTTCGTGATTGGCGTGACTGTAGCTGTGGTTGAATAATTTCGTCTTTTATTTCTTTAATAAAACAAATAATTGATATCAAGAACATCCATTTTAGAATGTCACTGATTTGTGGAGGTAGTTTCTGATAGGCCTTATATATCAGATTGAGGGTGAAATTTATGGAACGTCGATTTGCATAAAGTAGGAACTCTTATCTTAAAAAACAATTAGACTTTTGATATACCTGAAGTGGGAACTTCAGTCTATTGGCAATGAATGGGAACTCTAACTTTTGTTAACAAATGTGGGAACATAGTCTTTGGAATCAAATTAGGAAATAGGAATTTATCTGTGGGAACACATTGGGAACTTTGTTTTTGGAAACACTTGCGAATTCATTTGCTGGCAACTTAGTCTTTAATATCAGATAGAAATTCAGCCCTCTGGGAACACATTGGGAAATCAGTCTTTGGAATTAATGGGGATTCACTATTCTGGAACACATTTTGAAAAACAGTGGGAACACAAGTGGGAATTCAACCATCTGGGAATACACTGGGAACTTAATTTTTGGATAAAATGGGAATTCAATCCTCTGGGAACAGAGTGGAACTCATTCTTGTGAAAAAAAGACACGCAGTCTCATAGACACCATTTTGAACGTGTACTCTGGGGCAAACAGAAACTGACAATAAATAGCAGTTGGAAACTCAGTGTTGGGGAGTGTTTGGGAACTCAATCTCGTGGGAACAAAAGCGGGAACGTTTTATTGTGAAATTAAATTAAGTGTGTACGATAATTCGTTTCAGAGAGAAGCACCGACGTTAGCAACGAGGGAAGAAAAAAGAAATAGAAGCAATGTGATGATAACACTAGAAATGTTGAATAAACTTAACACTTGTATATGTATGTAAATGACGTTTCTCTTTACATAGTGGATAAAAAATAACAGTGTATAGTGAATAACATATTTATTATAGTGAATAACATAAATATGGGTATAGTGAAAATGGCAACGCTTCATATAGTGAAAAAAGTAAACACTATAATATAGTGAATAACATAACACTTTATATAGTGCATAACAACACTATATATAGTGAATAAATAAGGTCTGTTGAACCACAAGACCTTAAATCAGCGCCAGCCAACGTCACTTTCGAAAAGGACTCGAAGGCCTATTTGTTAACTTGGCACCCCTCTCCCCCTACCTATCCCCCCTTTAGCTGAGACACCCCTCCCTCCCCCTTCCTACCCTCTTACATCTCCCCTCTTCTTAGGCAGTTGTCTACATCACCTCTACTCATGAAATGCAAATGTACTGGAGGCCATTCGAGCAATGGAATGAGTTCCAACAATGCCAGCGACACATGACCCCTGTGACGCTTTGTCTGTCTGTCTGTCTGTCCTGACGATGGAGTGACAGTGGAATTACCTGGAAGGAAATATTTACCGACGGGTAATTGATCCTGGAAAAAGTCTTGTTTTTTTTATTTGTCAGACGCGACTGAGTTTTTCAGCGCTTAAAGTGATTATATTGGGAGTCTCTCTCTCTCTCTCTCTCTCTCTCTCTCTCTCTCTCTCTGCAATTTCCGGCAGCGATTCAGCAAAGTTGATTGACCTCATGGATCCTCATTGAGTGTTCTGTCTGTCTATCTCTCTGTGTCTCCAGTGTCAAGTTTTCCACCATTAATTAAAATTTGCTTTTTTCATATTTTGTCACTGTCTGTATGAAATACTTTCTCGTTATCTCTTTTGTCTTCTTTGATGTATGGCTGTTTTATAATAACGTTCAGTAAAATACTCAAAATAGATTATTTTGTAGTTCACGTGACATTAAAATATATGAAGAGAAGATCACAAATATTTACTTCAGTACTATACTCTCGTTATATAATTTGACTCTCTCCAAGTGTGAGATCTCGTCTTTTCATTTGCTGGTGAGTCAGTTTTGTGAAATGCCACTTGCTGATTCAAAGGTGTCGTCTTGACCTGTACCTGTACTGAGGTCATTTATTTATACAATAATTTTAAGAAGGTTTTAGAACAATCTCTTCTTGCTAGTCAAACCTTGTTCAAGTCTTGGAATAAATCCATATTAAATTCATTTGTAAAATAATTTTAAGAATATTTTAGAACATTGCGACTTGCTAATCAACCTTAAGTCTTGAGCTGAACCTCTATTCTTGAGTATGTTTATACAATGATTTTAAGGTTTTGTAACAATGTCGAAATTTATGCTACTATAAGCCTAGACGTCGTGTATGGAGAAATTCTCCTCACATCGACTGTTCAACTCAGGAGGCAAATGTTAACAGTTACGTATTACGGTTCATAAATCATGTCTCTCTTCAAGTGAGGAGTCCGAGTCGTGTTTAATTTGTTCTTCCCATTCTGTTACTCCTCCTCCTCCTTTTGTTTCTCTCTCTACTCATTAACAAAGAGGGAAGAGGCTGAGATGAGGGAGGCAAATATCTTCTTCTTCTTTGAGCGTCGCTTCCATTTGTTGTATGGAAACCAGCCTCCCTTTTTCTCTTTAACAATTGAAGATTTTGATTAACAAATATGAAGATGAAAAGTAATTGTCCTCGTAGGGTGGTTGTGCCACCAGTGAGGTGCACTTTGGGCATTACTAAAGGTTCTTTTCAGCGTCCTTTTGGCGTAGCTGCTTCTATTAGTGGTAGCCGTGTTATTACAAAAACGGAACCATCCTGTTGGTACTTTTGATTCGCATAGCGAACGTCCATTGGTATGATCTCTCTCTCTCTCCTCTCTTCTCTCTCTCTCTCTCTCTCTCTCTCTCTCTCCTTCTTCCTCAGTTGAACTGCGAAGATATTCTCTGAACTCAATATTCATATTCTTCAGTGGGTGGAGGGTAAGTCGTGGAAACAGAGTAGCAAAATATACTGTATTTTTCAAAAGTGACATCTTGAGATAGGTTGCAGAGAAGGCTTTTGAATGTGTGTATGAGACAATGAAGAGGAAGTGTGAGTTTACAAATTCATATACAAATCATAGGCGAGCAAACCTAATCAAAAGATACAGGTATACGAACGAACATAACTTATCTAGGCTAATCCACGTCAGGCCATGAGACTAAGTAGGTTTCTCACGGAAGGAGGTTGTTGATGTTTTTCATACATTTGCTTAGCTAAGGTTCGCAAGCTCACACGCATCCTGGGCTGTGGTTTTGGGCAGACTTTCCTCCATGGCCCCTGACCTGATTACGTGACATATACGATTCTAAAGGAATATTTTCACACTAATATTTATAATGTAATTATCCATTTTTACACACCCCCATTTCATTCCTTTGACTGTACCCGTCGTTCAGTTCCCATCTCCCCACTTCCACCATCCATTCTCTAACATTTAAATTTCATAGTGCAACTGCAAAAGGTTTCTTTCACTCTGTTGCACCGTCAAGCTTTTTTTCACTCTCAAATTTCCCTTCCAGCGTTGAATGACCTCATAGGTCCCAGCACTTGGCCCTTAGCCTAAATTTTATTTTCCATTCGATTTGTGTCGTAAATGAAACAGAATTTCAGGCCTTGGTGGAAGCAGTCGTGGTTCACAGTTTGTCTTGGCAAAGAGATTTCTTATTCGCTCATTACTGATTGAGTGTTGGGTGCGATGACTTCTTACTTAGAATCTTCTGTAGTTGGGAAGAACCAGATTTCTATTTGTGGTTATCCTTTGCAACTGTTTTTATTTCCTACGTTTGTTTCTCAGCAGTGAAAGATGCAAAAAAGATGCAAACTGCAACTGTCTTTATTGAAATCCCAAACGAAGTCCAAATTCCTCTAACCCCAAAAGCGAAAGCAAGCAGAGTAACCAAACAAGCACACAGCTCCTCTCTTTCTCTCCCCATTGGGCAGATCCTCCAAAGAGTCGACCAGTAGGAATATTTTGTGCTTGATGAAAGCAGGATCTCACTGGGAGCCCCGAAATATTCCTTCATCAGGCCCGGGCAGTGTTTGGATATGTCCGCAGTTGGCTTGTCAGCTGGTTTCAATATATACATTTGCATAGAGATGAGAAGCTGCCACTGACTGATAGAAGTGGGTGTTTGAATGAGCTGCCATTTATTTGTATTGTTCTTGTTTTTCATAATTACCTCATTTAGAGGTTTATATTTCTCTCTCTCTCTCTCTCTCTCTCTCTCTCTCTCTCTCTCTCTCTCTCTCTCTCTCTCTCTCTCTCTCTCTCTCTCTCTCTCTCAACTTGGTAGCTGTGTTACGAGGATTTATTAAAGAGTGTAGTGATATATAATATATTAATATATACTATATATATATATATATATATATATATATATATATATATATATATATATATATATATATATATATATATATATATATATATATTCAAGTTTTTGTATTGATATGAAAGTACACTTATTTAGTAAAAGAAGCCTTAAAATCTTAGTGGGGAAAAAATAAATTTATTTTAAGGGTTGAGTAGACACTATGCATGAACCTTATAACTATTTTTAATAATATCAATGTCTTTACCTCTTCTTCTTGTCTGGCACTTTTGATATTTTAAGTAGTTATTATTATTATTATCATTGTTATTATTTTTTTTTTTTTGACAAGAACTGGGTATGCCCTTCATTCTTTTGCTACATTGTCCCTGAAGGAGTTTTTGAAATATATATTTCAGCATGTGACGAACATGAAAGTAAAGGTATTTTTTTCAAGATTAATAAATAAAATTTCTCATGTGGTAAATTGTTTAAGTATTGCTTGAAATTCTATACTAAGATTATATTTTCTTTTTATTTCAGGTGAGTTACGAGTAGTAGAACGCATCGGCTCAGGGTTAGGAAATGTCATTTTTCTTTACATTGAAAGTTTTTTGAAAAATCGGAAGCAGATTATGTCTGAAGGTTTGCCAGTTGTCTTAAAGTTCATTCTTTGATGTACATTTCGAGGTAAAAGTTAAAACTGACTTACGGGGATGGTTCCTAATGCGAGGCTAACACACAAGGAGCTACTTTCACTACTTGAACAGGAGGGGGACTTTATGCATTTAGTAGCCTCTGTTATCGCAGTTAAAACTTTCAAGACGATGTAAGTTAGGCTGATGATATCTTAGTAATCTTACCTGTTGGTATCGATGTAAATGATTTACTGTCTAAATTGAACTAATTTGTGTGCATCCATAAAATTCACTGTTGAAATTGAAAATAACAATGTCATCCTTTCCTAGATGTATTAATACACAGAGAATCTTTCCAATGCAAATTCAGTATTTATAGAAAACCCACAAATAATTTAACATATATACATTTTTATTCTGACCACCATCTTAATATTAAAATTTCAATTTTTTCTTCTATGTTCCTACGCGCTTTGCGTATCACGAGTCCACAATATCTTGACCAAGAAATAGAATGCATAAAAAAGATAGGAAATGATCTCTGCTACCCATCTCATTTAATTGATTTATGTTATCAAAAAGCTCACAAAAAGTTTTATAGTGTTGCTATTCATGAAAAAGAAATGCCTAAAAATGTACTTAGCTTACCTTATTTTTGTGGATTTGAAACCATAAAATCAATATTTAAATCGTTTAATGTTAATGTAGTGTTCTCTTATAACAATACCATTAAAGATATGCTAATTAAGAATAGTCCCGTAACAAATAACAACATCATTTACAAAATTCCTTGTAAGGATTGCTCATCGTTTTACGTTGGTCAGTCAAGTAAAAATTTATGTGTACGTATTAAGCAGCATATGTATTCAGTTAGAACAGCCCAGACTTCAAAAGGAAGGAATGCTGAATCTTTCTCCACACACTCATGCACATGCACACAGACGTGTACACATTTACACCCATAAACAGACTGAGAAAAAGACTTCCTTTTAGCCGCGCTGAGCCAGGCTATTTAATATCGCCATTTCTGTTCTATTTCCTTCTGTTTCATTCCTTTCTTTATTCTCTCCCATGACTCTTATTGTTCAATTCCCCTTTTCGGTTTTTACTTTCCAGATTTGAAAGGAATTCTTCTGGACGCTTCCAAAGTAAAAATATTTTTATAAATATGTGACGAACAAAAGGTATTTTGGAAACCAAGGTTCTGTTTAGCAAAAATTTCTTTTGTTTAAGATTTAATAAGTCAGGAAAGTATTTTCCCTTAGTGTTTAGTAAATTAAAAACGAATATGTTGTGCAAGGAATTTTTATTCTGCATTTTTTACGTTGCTGAGGAAGGAGAAAGAGAGAGAGAGAGAGAGAGAGAGAGAGAGAAATTGGGTAGGAGAAAAAGTAATGATACGAAATCAACATTCTCTTGTTCTTACTTGAAATTTGAAGGTGAGAATTTCCGAGAAGGTATAATTGAGGTCTCTCTACATTTAGAACGAAAATAGGGGTGGGGGATGAGAGGGTCATAGAGGGGGCCGGAGACGGGGTGGTTAGAGGGGGTCATAGGCGGAGAGGGTCATAGATTGGGCGTGGGGAGTGGGGGGGGCGGGAGGTTAGAGATTCCAACACCTTACATGTCTGAGTCGTCTCCAGACATTTCTTCAGTCTTGAAACAGATCGAATAAGAGGATTTATTGAGTCGATAGACGAAAGTATTTAGTGGTTTGAATTATTCGCTCAGAATCCAGGAGTGGCTGTTTAGTTATTAGTTGCTGGTTTCCAGAGAGGCTGTTGAGGAGTAGCAGACCAACTACTGCTGCCTCTTCTTCCTCAAAATCAAATTCAACGACATTAGAAGAAACTCAGGTTTTCATAGAGATTTTGTCATGTATTTAGATATTAATGAATATTTATGTGTAGGTATGTCATGCATATTTTAATTTTGATTTAAATAATTGCACTGAGGGATAAAGACGGATTTATTCATCAGGTATAAGAGTAATTAATAGATAAATAAATAAATAAAAAAATTACACTACAACAGTCCGCCTAAACAGTGTTTGAACTTGAATAAAATAAAAATATTAAAGAGAAATGTCAGCAAAGTAATGCCTATTTATAGTAGCATAATAATTGTGGAAACTTTCCAAGTCAGAGGTTATAAATAAGGAAGTAGATAAATAGATAAGCTAATTCCGCCATAGACCAATTAAACAGTGTCTGAACGTCATTAAAACAAAAGTAAATCAAATTAAGAAAAAGGATAAATGATGCACAAAAAGTCTGGAAAACTTTCGCTGACATCCACCCCCCCCCCCCCCCCCCCCATCTCTCTCTCTCTCTCTCTCTCTCTCTCTCTCTCTCTCTCTCTCTCTGCCTTTCCTGTGTTTCGTGCGGGACGGTTCATTACCCCAAGAGAGAGAGAGAGAGAGAGATAGAGATGAGTCTTTGTCGAAAGTCGGTTTTTCTTTATCTTGTGGATGTTGAAAGAAGAGGTGGAGAAGGGGAGAAAGTATCCTCCCCTCTCTCTCTCTCTCTCTCTCTCTCTCTCTCTCTCTCTCTCTCGATTTAAAGTCGGTGATATCTCTGAACTTTAAATTAGATTCATTTGCACATCAGATTTGTAGAAAATACATAAAAAGACATTTTTGAAGACGAAGGCAGCAGGCACAAATGAAATCATTGTATATCATCATCACGCGACCACAGAGGTGCAGACACCTCCTGTGATTTTCCGAAAAAAAAATGAAAGAAGTTGTCCAAAGCTGATGTTCTCTTGATCTCACGCTTTCTCGCCCTTTCTAAATAGCGACAAGGTGCTCTGATAGCAGTCTCCAGGTACACTGATCTCTCTCTCTCTTTCTCTCTCTCTCTGAAGGCAACGTTTACTTTGCCTAATGAGAGGCGTCGTGTGCAATGACCCTTTGAGAAGCAATGTTTATCTCCAGTTGATCAAGTCTTTGAAAGACCCTCTCGCTTGCTTCAAAAGACAAGGACGGGGCACATCTCTCTCTCTCTCTCTCTCTCTCTCTCTCTCTCTCTCTCTCTCCTTCCCAACTGAAACGTAAAAAGGTTCTCCAGAGGTGTTGTCGCTCTGGGCGTCGTGGCCAAGTATTCGATTCTTCCACTAAAGGAAACGTCGATTCAGGAATCCTTAGTAATTGCCAGGGGAAGGGGAGAAGCAGAAGGGGAAGCGATGGGAAGGGGTAGGGGGAGGAGAAGAGAATCAAGGGGGAAGGGAAGGGGATGAATAAAGGGGAAAAACCCAACCGTGGAATAAATGGGGAAGAGGGGAATTAAAAGTTATTTCAGAGGCAAAGCGATTAAGGAGGTAAAATCAAGCTGAATAATTATAATGGTAACAATAAAGAGAGATGGATGGAGAGAGAAAGAGAGAGAGTTTATATTCTATCCTGAGTAAAATATTTATAACAAAATGAATTTAAACTTCTTCCCCCCCCCCCCCCCCCCCCCCCCCCCCCGCCCCCCCCCCCCCCCCATCCCCCCCCCCCCCCCCCCCCCCCCCCCGTCCCCCCATAATTGCCTCCAGGATGGAAGATTGAGCGGCTGATGCAAAGAAGAATGTGAGAGTTGAAGTATCTGAGAAATGGAGCACTGAGTGGAAAGCTGACAATCTCTAATAAATAGAAGTGAATAGAGTCGAGGAGGGAGATTTAACTAAAGCTTAGGAACAACCTTTGAAATGGGAGAAGCGAATAGGTTAAGAGATGTCAATTAGTGCACTTTTTGGCAAAATCTGGTGTTATATTGGTCTGATTTCAGTTTTTTTTATTAGTGTCAATTTTATTTAATTTGACATTTACATTCAAGACATTTTCATTTGCCTTTTGCTTAAAATGACATGACTGATTATCAAATAGATCTCTGTCTGTTTCATTAATGCACACACACACACACAAATACACACACAGACTCACAGGCTCAGCTGTCAACTTGTGGCCTTTGCAATATGATTTCCTGTCGTTTTCAACCTTTTTCATTTCCGTTTTTTTTTCCTTTTAGCTCTTGTTCATCTTTTTCATTTTACCTTACTTCAAGCAATTTTCGTTCTTTGGGTTCCGTTTTGTTAATATTTCTTCCAGTGGTTTGAAAGACATTTATAGTATTTATTATGAAAAGAATAGAACAGTTGCAGGGAAAATAGCCATAAGGGTCAAGGGGTTTCTGTTGAGAGAGAGAGAGAGAGAGAGAGAGAGAGAGAGAGAGAGAGAGAGAGATTGATTGATTGATTGATTGATTGATTTATGGTTACTAAAACTGGTGTCAGTAATTCTAGGTCACAGGCAGAGGAAGGGAGGTAGAGAGAGAATTGGAAACTTGACTCTCACTCCTTGCATCTTATGCATCTCAGCCATACCGACCCATCTCCCCGCCCCCCAATTCCATATCCTGTCTGTTTACTCACATTTCTGCAGCCTACGAGGTTTAGGCCTATCCCCTCTGCAGTATTGAGGTCGTGTAGTTTTTTTTATGGATGTCTGACCACTACATGATGTAGTCAGTCCTGTTTTTTTTTTTTTTTTTTTTAATCTTCGTATTATTTTTGTTCTCAGTCGGAACTTTTTTAAACATTAGTTGAGTTATGTTAAAATCTATCTTTGTATGTGCCCTTTTATTCTCTCTCTCTCTCTCTCTCCATTGCAGAGGTCGTTCCTTATACACGGTCGCTCCTACGCAGGTAGGAAGATGGAAAACAAACGTCCTTCCCATGTCCTCAGAAGAAGGAGGATGATGAGGAAGAAAGCTCTTGTCGCCGGCAAAGCTTCCCGCCAGAGGGCCTTGATAAGATCCTCTCTCGTTCTGTACCTATGCGTCTCTCTCGAGGCTTCTCTGTGTTCGATGTCTAACATAGAGAGTCGGAGGTTCCACAGGATGGTTGTGAGATCCACTAAACTTTAGAGGTAGAATTCCAATTGCTTTTGCTCAATTTTAGTTTTTCTCTGTGAATTCCAGTGCTTGATACTTTGGTCAGTGAGTTGTCATGTTAAAAGGAGGATGTTTATGTGAATTAAGGTTTAGAATATCCGTAAAGTGACGTAATAACTTTATCCTTTCAATCCAGAATATATGAATAATGTAGCCCATAGATTTCATGGAAGGTAGTTGACCTGAGTTTATAACAGTTAAATGGAATACAGGCCCTTTGTCCAGTTATCATATTCGGGCCAGGTACCTGGGACCCCACCCATAGACTCTCTCTCTCTCTCTCTCTCTCTCTCTCTCTCTCTCTCTCTCTCTCTCTCCAGTAGATATTTCCTCACTTAAGAGGTTCATTCATCACCTTCTTCTTCTTCTTCTTGTCATCCTTCGTGAAGAAGGCAAAGAAACAAAAGAGGAACTTTCTTATCGCTGTGTGATTTTTATCTTGACGAAAGATTCAGACGAGAGTTTTTTATCTTACATCCTTCGTCAGGAATTCTTCTTCTTTTTCTTCAATTAATTCTTATCTTCTTCCTTCGTAAGCTTTCCTCCTGGATGGAGGTCTGGAATTGATGAATTCCATGGGAGTGCTTCTGGAATTTAGGGAACAAAAATTATAATGAGATGCCCAGCGATGCGATGAGATTAGATTGAAAGGGACACTTCGCGGATATTTTCTCAGAAAACTGCTTTGTTTTGATAATGCATTTTGTTTTTAAAGAAATTGACAAGAGCTGTGTTCTCGTATGATCACTGTGATTATAATATATAGATTTACTAAATTATGAGAGAGAGAGAGAGAGAGAGAGAGGAGAGAGAGAGAGAGAGAGAGAGAGAGAGAGAGAGAGAGAGAGAGACCTTGTCCACAAAAAGTCTAATTTTTGAGAGAAAGAGAGAGATAGAGAACTTTCTCCTTTTCTGCATACAATCAAATTCTTTAGTTTCGTACTGAGACAAGTTTCAAAGCCCTTAAATTTATAAAGTAATTAACAGATGATAAAGGTTATATTGTATAGTATAAAATTATATATTTTAATTGGTAATTCTATACAATAGCTCCGCCACTAATAATTTTGATAATATATTTTTTCTGATGAATTACTTAGTGCTTAATCTAAAGCGGACTTTTTTTTTTTTCAGGAGGAACAGTATTTTCATCCTATTTGTTAACCTTTCTATCTTGAGGGACCCCCAGTGGGAAACCGGGGTTTTTGGGTGGGGAATGAATTAAAGAATACGTTTTAATATACGAATAATGGCACAAGTAGAATTAGCAATAAACAAGGCCACCAGCTAACCTAAACAAACCACCTAACTTAACCTAGTAGCCGTATCCTTACCTAGCGCGGGGGGGCGACCCCCCTTTACACAGCCATATTAAATATAAGACAGCCTAAAACCCTTTGTGTACTTACATAGGTTGGAGGGTAAAGGTGAGCTGCCATCTTTAAGAATGCATGGAGCCTATGATCCAGTACTTTAAAATGCAAATTAAAATAGACACGAGCCAGTATCCAACAAACTGATCCTTTCAACGACCGTATTTAGGCAACATATTCTTCAAATCCCGCCACCGCCTCTCAGTAGTATTAGTATGAGCTCCAGTGTGTGGGTGCACAAAGTTCAAGGATTGGTTGACTCTTAAATGAAGAAATCCCTCAACATTTAGGCAATCGTATGCCTTCCAACAGCCGGAAATGATAGTTAGTGCCGGGGTCTATATAATTACTTTCACTTTTAATAACACCGTGATCTTGGCAGTACTTTATTATTTTTTCGATGCTACCATAATAATGCAAAACAAAATCTTTATAATTTAAATAACAATTGAGATAAGAACTTGGGAGAAAATCCACAGAAATTGATGTCAAAGTAGATGGTAAACGAGAAACCGCACCAGAAGTTGAAGGTTCACACGCCTCCATGGCTCTCAAAAGACTGAAAAATTAGCTGTGGAAATTGTGTGAAAAGTGTCGAAAAGTGATAGTTTCCTAGTAAAACTGTTACCTGATTAGGTATTCAAGTCACGTGATTCTAGTTTTGTTAAAATGCTAGTCCCAAGTAAAATGTGGATAATCATCATTGGGTAAAGACTATGACGTTTGGGTGACGTCTTGCCACGTACAAACGAACAAACGAGAGCTCAGTCTGAAGAGGAATTTGAGAGAGTTATGAAGTCGAGGGACTTAGTTTTTTTCAGGTGGGTCAAATTTAATTTTGATTTTAAAACCACTTTTAGACCTAGCGCCGCTCAGATTTATATATCAAACGAAACCTTGGACTTCCCTCTTTTTTAGTGAAAGTACTTAAATTTGATAACTTGCTGGCGGAGCTATTATATAGAATTACCATTTTAATTAGTCTTGGTGCATAAATGTAATATATAATAATTTCGTAGGTAAAAAGACTAAAGTTTATAATGAACATTTAAACGGTTAACTACTGAAGGAGGGCCGACGGAGAATTTGGCGGGGTGGTCGGAGTTGCAGTTTCCCCGACAGCCTGGCTACTTGATGCATGTGTGCGTGGCCACGAGAGGGTGGGTGGTGGCTTTGTGTCACCATCTTTTCTTGAGTGTCCTAATAACTTCGTGCAAAGGTCACAAAATGCGGCTCCGATTCGCGGTTTATTCAATGCCGGTGTTTGTTTCAGTAGAATCCGAATGCTGTGCTTCTGTCCACTGTTGTCAAGTGATTGAAAAATTCTGTGGTTTATAATTTGGCGTCATCTACGACGTTCCCAGGGCCTGGAATAAGGTGAGAGTTCCATACCATACTTCCAGCAGCAGATTCATTTTCCAGATTTTAACTAATATGTAATATTATATTATTAGAACATTAAGTGTCAATAGATCTAGGTAGCTACTTGTATATTGTGTAGCCGTTGCCTCATAGCCCAAGCTAATGCCCATTTCTTAGGCTAGGCAAGTCCTTTCTGATGCTGAACTATTAGGCGTTTTTCCTAGTATTAAAGTCCCACAGCTTTCTATAGAAGTTTGGACGACCTATAATGAAAGGCTTGAATGAGCATGACGCCATATTAAAACGCTAACATAAAATCAATGAGTATTTGTGTAGTGTCCGCGTCACGAACTAGTTCCTCCCTGGAGTAGTATGTTGGTGCTTAAGAATTTACCCCTAAATCTCTCCCTCTTCCTTTCTACTTCATTCCTCTAATCAAAGACGCGTCGAAGAAGTTACTTTTTCCTTTCTGTTCGTTTCTTTCCTTTTTCATTTGTTATTTACTCTTTAGAATTTCCGTGATACTTCTCGCCATCAAAATTCACATAAATGATATCTTTTACATTTCTTGATTTCAAAACTTTTATTTTTTTTTAGAAAGTTCTAATAGAGAAAGAGAAATAAAAATATATGTACAATGAAATTTTATAGGAAAATCATCAGATCAGGTCCATAATGGAGATGAATCTTACAGCCAGAGAGGATGATCAGGCTAATTATGACTCGTAAAACTCATCTGCCTTTATCTGGAGACTTCAATTGACCCGACGCCTCCTTCAGGAGGACTTTTGGGAGGAGGACCTTCCTCATGATCTGGTGAAGGCGCCTTGAAGCGATGTCCTCACTCACTTGTATTTTTCTTATCTCCGGTTTTTGTTATTTCCGCTCACAAAAACACACACTGTTTGATTCTCAGGCCATCTTTGATATTGGAGAGGTGCCATAAATGTCCTCATATTAATCTAGTGCTATTCTTGTTATATATTAGTTAACTTTATCAAGAGAGTATCACGTTTTTCATTTTGAGTTTTTGTGTTATTGTGACCCAATAACTCTAGCACCAGACCACTCGAGGCCTCTCTTTGGCTTCTTCGCAATCCAGTCTTCTGGTGGGTCTCTGATTGCCCAGGGCAGGTGGACTCTGCTGTAGTTGAATGTCCAGTCCTTCAGGGCTTATGAATTGGCCCTGCCTTCTATCTCTATCTGTTGTATTGGCCCTCCAGACCTCCCATCTTCCCTCCATGTCCTGTCCATCAGAGCCTTTTGGTTTCCATGGAAGTTTGTGATCCTCTGTTAACTGTCAACCTTTATATCCGAGAATCATTCTTCAGGCTGATTCTTCTTCGTCTAATTCAGGTCCTGAGAGAGACATAAGTGTTGACATTTTATAGAATGAGAGTGAGAGGGTTTGGGATAATATTCTCAAGCACAAACTCTCGTCTACTAGTAGCAAAGTGCTGAGCACTTTGAGCACTTTCCTCTCCTCCTGAAAGGGGCGTGGTCTCTTCTGGCCGTCATCAGGTGCAGGTAAATCATGCAAGTCTGGTTCCTGTGTTGCTGCCGTCAGCATTAACATTCGGCCCCTGGTATGGAATTGCTGACGCCTTAAGAAGTTCTGAGATGTCAGCTAACGGGACTAGTGCATGTTGCTGAAAATTCTCTCTCTCTCTCTCTCTCTCTCTCTCTCTCTCTCTCTCTCTCTCTCTCTCTCTCTCTCGGGGGAATGAGTCGCCGGAGGGAGAAGGAAACTTCGAAGGTTATCTCCTCCTTTATTTTATGGGAGTTTCACTGCTCTTATTTTTTACAGGCTGCATATATGAAATTCCTTGCAAAAAGTGTGATAAAGTCTATTACGGACAAACCGGTAAATTTCACAACGTCTCAAACAGCATCAGTATTCTGTGAGAACTGGGCAAATATCGAATGCATTATTTGTACATATGAGAGATTTAGACCATCCTATTAACTGGAGTCAAGCAAGAACCTTAATCCCATGTAATGACACAGTTAAAAGGAATATCATTGGATCTTGTTTCATCAAGTCAAATAATAGAAAAGTTCTAAATTTAAGTCTTGGTTTATTTATACTTGATGCTTTCATTATGAAAAAAGTTGTAGATAAATATAAGCAACAAAATTAATATATTCAGTTTTTACATGTTTTGGACTGTAAAGATACTTTGTAGTTTCGGTTAGGTTTGTGACCGTGTGATATCCGATAATCCTGGATTATCTCTTTTAATTTTTACCCTTTTGACAATTAACCATCTGGTATTCTTGATCTTGTTTTGTACCTGAGACCTTTCTCTCCAATTGTACTTCATTAACTCCTTGACAATGTCTGAGTAAAGACGAAAGCGCTTGGATTTCTGACTGTCATTTTCCAGTGGGATTCGCTTACTTTTTTATAAGTAATTAAAGTTTCTCCTGATGGCTGTAGCTTCCTACCAAGATATCCAGAGGCTCTGTTATCCGATGTGAGTTTCGTGTGTTTGTCTGTTAGTGGATTGGAATGAAATATAAAATAGGGCAAAGGCCAAGCACTGGGACCTATGAGGTCATTCAGCGCTGAAAGAGAAATCGAGACTAAAAAGATCTTGAAGGCATAACAGGAGGAAACCCTTTGGCAGTCGTACGATGAAGCAGTAATTGTCAGGAGAGGATTGGGGAGAGTAAGAAGACAGAGTAGACTATGAAGGGAGGTTCAGTCAAAAGAATGGAAGGGGCTGCAGCTAGGGGCCAAAGGGACGCCGCAGGGAACCTTGGGTAATCTCTACAGCGCACCGCTTGTTTGTGTGTTTGTTTAGAAGATATTCCAAAAAGTTGATGGAACTGAAGTGTAGAGGAGAATTTAGAATAAGACTGAATTTTTGACAAAATTAGCGATAGAGGACCAAGGACTAAGGTTGCTCTTTTGGGAGCTGGGATGAGATATGGACTTTGTCACCTTAATTTGCATTAACCTCAATATTGTTTAATGAGAGTTGTGATCCATGAATGAATGTCATTCATCCCCAGAATGATTCTGGGACGAATCGTCTTCAAAGGCTCAGGTACAACCTGGAAATAACAATGCCTTTATTGGAGTGGTGTTTTCTCTGCGCATGAGCAGTGTAAGTGATTATAATTCGTTTTTCAGTGAAATACAGCACAAATGTGGTTGTGTTTCAAAGAGTAATTCGACTTTGTGATGATAAATTCAGCAACTCATTCCTATTATTTGATCTTTAGCTGTATTCGAACGTCGCCAAGGGTCGTACTTCAAGCATTCATGTCTCTCAGCACTATCATTGTTCCATCCTTTCAGGAATAATTTACTTTTTCAGTTGTAATATCACAATTATAATATTCTCTAGTCAGCGTTTGTTTTTGCTAGGTGTGGGTCCATGGAGAAACCAGGTGTTCGTTACTGCCAGGTCATTGTTTAGTCCTGATTTTAGGATGAAATCTTTGTGCAAGAAACTTCCAGAGTAACTGACAATTCATGCATCTAATCAGGAGGCCTAATATTATTATTGATTGATATCATCATTATCAACTAAAACAAGATCATCAGTCATCATCACCAGCACTGCTGTTCATATTAACATAATGATGATGATTCTGAGGCAATGAATATGATGACCAAACATCAAATATTTCTTGTATAGAGAATGAAATTCACTTTCCCCTCATGAACGCCAACATTAAATTCTGCGAATATTTCCCTTTTCCTCTCCCAAATAGTCTCCCTCCAAAACAGAGGGGAAAAGGAAGGACCCATTTGAATACTGAAGAGAATTTGCGAAGGGTTGGTATATTTATTAATTCTCTTCCCCAATTAAAAGAAGGTGGGGATTTGTCTATAGAATTTGTTGTTTTTCCCTTCTTTCTATTTAGTGGGTGTTTCTTATTGCTGGTATTTTTTTCCTAGTTTGTTTTTTTATACCTTGCTCTTGAGTTTTGCGACGTTAAGTGTCTATTTTTAGTGTGAGGCAAAACTGATCTTGGCTGCGCATGCAATTTAACACCTAGTTGAACAAAATGAAAAGTGCTGAGTGTTTATACGAAAATGTTTTCTGTCATGTAAATGGCCTCGAGCTGAAATCAAATTTATTATCATTATTATTATTATTATTATTATTATATTATTATTATTATTATTGTATGCTGGAAGAAGACCTTCGTTAATACAAGTTTTGTTGAAAATAGTGCTATTTCAGCCGCGTTATTTGTATAGAAGTTTCTTATTCTTCTTATTACTGACTTTTCTTCTTTAATCAAATTGGCTATTCAAATGCCAAATGGGGGATTCATGTAAAAAACGTGGGATTTGTCAAGTTGAATGTATTTAACGGCATGTAGTACAAAATGCAGTACACCATGGATCTTAAACCTAATGTGCAGAGGATACTAAATGGCTCATTTTGGATTCCTCTTGCTCAGGGGGGGGGGGGGGGGCGCGTCTCTCTCTCTCTCTCTCTCTCTCTGTCTCTCTCTCTTCTTTTTGTACGTTTCGTCCTTAAACCCCGAAGGACATCGTCAGGCAGGTATTATTGTTATTATTATTATTAGATATTTGAATGAATGAATTTGTTTTTTAGGGGAAAATTAATGTTTTGTTAAGGAAAATAAAATTGGGTTTTCCGAGTGGGAAATGAATGAAAGAATCAGTGTGAATTTGAAGTCTTAAGAGAGTAGTTGGAATATTCCTGGTTAAATTCGTCTCGTACGTTGTTATAATACTTTTATGGGGGGTAAGGGAAAGGGGAAGGGGTGGATGATAGAGGGGTCGCTGTAAGGGGATACCGCCCCCTTTATGATACACCTGACGGCTATATTCCCTCCCAGACAGATTCCCCAATCAGTGGTTCATTGAAGGTCCTCGCTGTCATTGGAGGATGTCATAATATTTAGTCGTTTTTCTGCTTCCTTTATCACCATCTTTCTCTGGGTTTTGGATAACTTGGATAAATGTTTCTGAGCCTTTCATTATTATTATTATTATTATTATTATTATTCGACTGGGTGGTTTTTATTGTGTGTGGGGTTCCGGGTTGCATCCTGCCTCCTTAGGAGTCCATCACTTTTCTTACTATGTGCACAGTTTCTAGGATCACACACTTCTGCAAGAGTCCTGGAGCTACTTTAGCCTCTAGTTTTTCCAGATATTATTATTATTATTGTTGTTGTTGTTGTTGTTGTTGTTTTTGTTGTTGTTGTTTTTGTTGTTGATGTTGTTTTATGAACTTTGAGCATCATTCCACTTCGTCTTCCTAAAGTTGAAATTAAATTTTTCTGATTATCCTCATAATTATCGTCGTGATTAGCTGTGTAACTCAACAGCGAAATAATTAGCTACAAAGTATTGGGTCCACTCACCCAGCTAATTTGCTAATTAACTTTTTTTGTAAATAACAAATGTTGTATCGCGTGATCGTTAATGTATCGCCAGTAATCGACTGATATAATCATCTTTGATTCTCTCCGTTGTATTACAAGCTATTTGATATTCCCTCGCTTTCTTTTACTCTCATTCTTCAAAACTAACAACTCCTTTTTCCTCCTTCCTACGGTGTCTCCATTCTCAGCCTTTCTACAAGGGAAAGTAATCCCTTTGAAAAGTCTGTCTTTCTTTATTTATTGACTTTCTGCCCAGATTAAAGGTGGGGAGGCTTTATTAGTGGTCTGTCAGCTAGAATAGAGACCTTGGGAGACAAAGATTTTCACACAAAAAAATGTACTAACGTTTTTCGGTATTTTTAAAGCTAGATTTCAGTGCACCTCGTGTGGTGCACTGTAGGCATGACTAAATTAAGGCTATTTGCAGCTTTAGTTCGTACATTTTATTGTACCTCCATTCATATTCTGGCTCTTCCATCTTTCGTTCACCCTCTCCTGACGGTTGTTTCATGATGCAGCTGCAAAAGGTTTTCCTCTGTCAAACATTTCAAGCCTTTAATTCTCAGGTTCCCTTTCGTCGCTGGATGACCTCACAGGTCCCATTACTTGGCCTTGGGCCTAAATGTTTATTCCATTCCTTTCCTGGAGATTAATTTAACAAAATGTTTAACACAAAAAGTTTGAGCAATTGCAAATATGCAGAAAAAGCCTGGTACAGAGGATTTAACAAAAGGTTTATAAATTAAGCAACTTGTGCTATACATTAATGCGTACACATAGACGCATACATGTAGATACTCGTACAGAATTTCATGTATTCATGAGTATTCTGTGAACATTATCACGACTTTGATTACAGTATATTTATCATTCATTGTGAATAGTCTAATACATATGTAATGTTTGCGAATATAATGTGAAATTGTGTGTGTGTGTGAGAGAGAGAGAGAGAGAGAGAGAGAGAGAGAGAGAGAGAGAATTTCCCTCGTGTTATTTTCACTTACTCCAGCTCAACCTCCCTCAAATTCGAGTAAATCCCCTAATCGGAATCCTGGTAACGTCTCGACAGTTTCATTCCATGAAGAGATGTAGAAGGAGTCGGAGGACGAGTCGGTGCTCCTTGTTGCCATCATCAAGAATTCCGAGGCTGTAATCACTTTTATGGCCTCAGGCAAAATTAGATTAATAGGCGCCCCCTGTTTGGGAGACAAATTGTCCCTACGTGATTTCACCCTTTTCACTCGTGTGAGGATTCTCTCTCTCTCTCTCTCTCTCTCTCTCTCTCTCTCTCTCTCG
>NC_087214.1:23472052-23497052 GCF_015104395.2 Macrobrachium nipponense
CCAGCTCTTTTCACTCTCTTGGGCATGGCTTCGCTTTGTCTTGGCATCAAAAATAAAATATCATAAATTCAAATGAATAAAACAGTTGCGTTTGGATGCTGAGAGAGAGAGAGAGAGAGAAGAGAGAGAGAGAGAGATCAAGACGACTTCTATGGAGGCAATTAAAACCTTGTAAAATAAGGTCAGAACAAGACGCCGTTTGCCCAGGTGGTAAAATCTGCGTGCCCACGGGATGCAGATGTAGCCGATGGGTATGCATTAAAAGGCAGTAAAGCAACTGACGTGAATGCAATGGTGGTTTGTACTTTAATTAACAGGTATTTGCTGATAATTATCGAAGACGGTTTCGAGGTTTAATAACAATTTTCGTCTGTGAAATTTATTGTATATGTTTATAATGTTTTAGTAGAATCTGTATTGAAGTCATCATTTCCCCTATAAATTCTCTCTCTCTCTCTCTCTCTCTCTCTCTCTCTCTCTCTCTCTCTACAACATGAACACGTAACACAACAAAGAGGCAATCTGAATTATCTCTGGAAAGTGAGGATTGGTAACGCGTGTGGTTAGTCATGACGAAATAAATTTTGCATTTTAAAGCTCACAGTACCTGATTTCGCACTGATATTCCACGTTTAGGCGTCTCTGCTCGTTGTTGAGTCTCCAGTGCATTACAAAAAGCATTGCACGGGGATTAAAAAGTTCTTATACGTCATGAACTGAGGATTCAGATGTTCATCGGTCCTAGTTTCACAAAGGCACCATATACTGAATGCTCCATTTTGTATTGGGGAGGAATATCACAGCTATTTTTCAGGTTTTTGTGTCGCTATATTTAGGCAGGAGGGTTTGATCAATTGTGGTGAGTATTTATGGTGTGGTAGAGCTTACAGAAAAAAAAAACTAAAGTTCAGTGTCAGAGCCGAGAGAGAGAGAGAGAGAGGAGAGAGAGAGAGAGAGAGAGAGAGATTTTGTTTGAATATATTGAGCCTATGCTACAAATACTTTTAATGCATATTATTATTATCATTTTTATTATTATTTTTATTTATTTATTTATTTTTTGCTCTATCATAGTCCTCCAATTCGACTGGGTGGTATTTATAGTGTGGGGTTCGGGTTGCATCCTGCCTCCTTAGGAGTCCATCACTTTTCTTACTATGTGCACCGTTTCTAGGATCACACTTCTGCATGAGTCTGGAGCTACTTTAGCGTCTAGTTTTATTCTAGATTCCGTTCAGGGATCTGGGATCGTGCCTAGTGCTCTTATGATTATGGGTACGATTTCACTGGCATATCCCATATCCTTCTTATTTCTATTTTTCAGATCTTTATAATTATCCATTTTTTCCCTCTCTTTCTCTTAACTCTGGGTCCCATGGTATTGCGAACATCAATGAGTGGACTTTCTTCTTGACTTTGTCAATCACCGTCACGTCTGTCTGTTTGCAGTATCACCTATCCGTTCTGATACCATAGTCCCAGAGGATCTTTGCCTGATCGTTTCTATCATCCCTCAGGTTGGTGCGTACCACTTATTACTGCAAGGTAAACTGATGTTTTCTTGCACAGGCTCCAGTGGAGGGCTTTTGCCACTGAATCATGCCTCTTTTTGTACTGGGGTTCTGTGCAAGTGCCGGGCATTCGCTTGCTATGGTGGGTTTATGGTTTCATTTTTCGTATTGCACTCCTACATATGGGAGAGATGTTATTTCCGTCTATTGTTCTTTGAACATATCTAGTTCTTAGGCCTGATCTTGTGCCGTTTGTTACTCATTTCCTTCAGGTTTCCCTTCTTTAGCTCCCCTCTGTAGCCATTGCCAATGTCATCGCTGGGCTAGTTCTTTAGTCTTTCTCATGTATTGTCCGTGCATTGGTTTTGTGCGCCAGTCTCTTTCTGCTGTCATTTCCTGTCTGTATATTTCTGGGTCTTCGTCTACTTTTATAGTCCCTTCTCCCATGCACTCTTTAGCCACTGGTCTTCACTGGTTTTCAGATATTGCCCCAGTGATCCGTTCTCGATTGTTGACGTAGTCTTCTATACTTAGTAGTCCTCTCCCTCCTTCCTTTCGTGTTATGAATAGTCTGTCCGTATTTGCTCTTGGGTGTAGTGCTTTTTGTATTGTCATATGTTTCCTGGTTTTCTGATCTATGCTGCGAAGTTCTGCCTTCGTCCATTCCACTATTCCTGCGCTGTATCCGAGTACTGGCACTGACCATGTGTTTATGGCTTTTATCATATTTCCGGCGTTGAGTTTTGACTTGAGTATCGCCTTGAGTCTCTGCATATATTCTTTCCTGATCGTGTCCTTCATCTCTGGGTTTTTATATCATTATTCCATTATTACCCAGTATTTGTATCCTGTTCTCCATCTATGTGTTTGATGTTGCTCCCATCTGGTAGCTTTATCCCTTCAGTTCTCGTTACTTTGCCTTTTTGTATGTTGACTAAGGCGCATTTTTCTATTCCAAACTCCATCCTGATGTCCCCAGATACAATCCTTACAGTCTGGATTAGGGTATCTATTTCCTTGATGCTCTTACCATACAGCTTTGATGTCGTCATGAAACATCAGATGGTTGACTCTGTTGCCTCTTTTCTTGAGTGGTACCCCGGTATCCATCTTCTGTAGTACGTGTCATGGAATCATGGCTACTACGAAGAGTAGTGGGGACAGTGAGTCGCCCTGGAAGATCCCTCTCCTGATATTAACCTCTGCTATCTTATTCCAGAGCTTGTAAGTTATTGTATTCCAGTTGCGCATTGTATTTTTGAGGAAGCTGATGGAGTTTTCCTCTGCCCCATATATTTTCAGGCATTCTATTATTATTATATTTCACAAATTGTTACGAGAGCAAGACGAATATAGTCCTGGACGTCCTTTACGTAAAGAATATTCTAAGGATATTTTTAGTATATTTGCCTCTATTATACAAGGCCACGTTGAATATTTCGGCGTAACGATGTCAGTTTTAATTATTGATGTTGTGACTAAGTAATAAGTGTTTTTTCAAAGCAGAATTTGTTGTCGTAATCCAAAATATCGGCCCAGATTCAGCAAAGTTTCTTTTCAAACCTAACCATCAGAAATACGATCATTAATTTGGGTGGGCCTTTTAGTGAACTGTTCACTTGAAGAGCAACAAATCTTGCCTTTCTCCTTTCCGTAACTTGAATGTTACTATCTTGTTATCTCGGACTGCAAGTTGACAGCTTCTATTCTGAATATTAAATTTTTTTATTTATTTTATTTTATTATTTTTTCTGAAAATGCCTTCGTTCTTGAGATAGTCTGGGATTTAAGAGTAATAAATATTTCTCTAAATGTCTAATATTATTTATATTTAGGACATTCTGAATAGTAATGAACGTTCAAGTTGACGGCTCTGATTCTGAACATTTAATGTTTTTTTTTTTATTTATTTTATTTTTTTAGGAAAACGTCTCTGTTGATCGTTTCGTATTTTCAAGCGCTTGAATCGGAGATAACCTTTCGCATTTATTTTGCCCAAACGTCGTTTCTTCTGGGACACTTTTCGATTCTGATTGAGCCGACATTTTGACTTTTGTTTGTTGCTGTTGTCTTTGATGTTGTTTTTTATGTCCTTCTTTTAATTATTTTTATTATTGTCACGGTTTTACTCCAAATTAAACACTGTCCGTATTAAATGAATAAATATAGGATTTAGGCCTAAGACCAAGCGATGGGACCGTTGCTAGGTAACCAATTGGTTCCTAGTCACGTAGAAATATCTAATCCTTCGGGCCAGCCCTTTATAGGAGAGCTGTTAATCAGCTCAGTGGTCTGGTAAAACTTAGATATACATAATGGGACCTATGAGGTCATTCAGTGCTGAAACGAACATTAGTAGTAAAAGGTCTGAAAGGTGTAATGAGTCAGTTGTTAGAAGAAGATGGAAAGTCAGATAGAAGAAAGAGAATGTGAACGGAGGTAAAGTAAAAGGAGGGAAAATACGCAGCTAGGGGTCGAAGGGACACTGCAAAGGACCTAGAGTAATGCCTACAGTGCACCGCATGAGGTGCACTGATGGTACTACCCCTCTCTGCATTGTTTATAAAATCTAGTTTTCATCACACAAGAAACAATTTTTATCATTGCGACGATTTATTTAAAGTTAACAAACCATCAGGGAAATTAGGGAATTTTTATCCCACCGAAGTTTGAAGTCGAAATGACCATAGTTTCTGCTCATACTAAGCGACCTTCCCTCGAATGGGAACTGCGAACTGGCATGCGTCCTTGGAATGTGCCCCGGAAATCCCTCTTAGGAGGCTGAAAGGGACTTTGCGGAGCTTAGGAATCATTGTATTCATTCAGCCTCTGATCCCGCTGCCTTGAAAGCAAAGGACAGTCTCGGCCATCTTGGATCGGTCTAGGGATTTTGAAGGGTGTGTATAGGTCTAGAGTGTGTGGTTTCAAAAAGATCTCATTTGGGCAGTTAGAAATGTGCGTATAAAGAGCGTTTCGGGGGCGATACGTTTGAAAAACATCGATTATAAAGCAAAAATATAAATCTGCAAGAAGTAGAACAAAACAATACACATCCGAATAATGAGAAGCGTCTTTCAAACGGGCGATTATGATCAGTGGAATGGTTCAAATGTCGTCACAGCCTACCAGATGTTACTAAAGCTCCACTTCTTTCTCTCTCTGTTCCTCCTCCTCCTTTCTCCTCCCCCACCAACCCCCTGATCCTCCTCTCCCCCCTCGTCCCCATCCTTCTCCCCCACGACGCTAAAATTAATCCTCTACGACGTCGGAATGAAACGGTTGACATAACGCCAGTGGCAACATTATGGAACGTATTTGTAACCCGATCATAACGGATTTCATCGCTACTCCAATATTCTGTTATCGGGAAAAGGCGAGTCTTCTGAAAGGACTTGTAACCGGATTCTCCACACGATTTTGTATCGTTTTCGGGAATAGTTTAAGGGGATGGAGATGATATATATTCTTATGACTCCTTTCTGGGTCGGGGATTGAACGCTGTTTATTCAGATTTTAGGCAGATTTTGATATTTAGGCTGTGAGGCTAGTGAAGCTGATACTGATTTTTGATTGTTTGTTTGATTATTTTTTGTTCACCTTTTCTCCGTAATCTATCAAAACGAAGTAAGCGCGGTTAAATTTAGTAATATCTATAATAGTATAGTTAATAAAGAATGTTGTTTTAAGTATGAGTCAAGAGAAAATATCATTGCTTTTGAAAAACGAAATAATTGCTTTCCAATCGTTAACTGACGTACATTCAAATATCCAATCAAGTCCACGCTATCCGAATAGATGAACATTTATCTAACTTAACTAACGTAACTTGGTTCTAGTTTTTTTTTTTTTTTTTTTGTTTTTTTTTTTTTTTTTAAGTCCAAACAGTGTTCATCCACGTCTTAACCCTGCCTCAGAATCAGGGCTGGATCCAGGCTTCATCACGCTCGGTCGCCTGGGACATGGGCCTGGAAGGAAGAACGGGATTTGCTGGACTCTGTTTGTTATCCCCTGGAAGAACCTGTTGGTGCATTCGAGTGTAGAAATGCCTTACCTCCCACTATTGGGAAAATGACGTGGCCTTGGGTCAGGATTTGCTTTGGTGAAGGAAAAAAGCTGATCGATAAAACAGTTTAATGAAAGGAAAAGCTTTGAAAAAAAAAAATTTGACCTTTGTATTTGGTCATCGGAAATAAGAGAGATTCATAAATATTTTGTGAGTCAGCTAAATCCGCTTTTAGTCGACACCGAAACCTTTACAGATTCCCGGATCCAATACTACCCACTTCACAAGTAGTGTTTATTTTATCCTTGATCTATAGTCGACAACATCATTTTTACAACAACAGGCGAATTTCTTTGTATCGCTGCGCTGGTAACGGCCAGCAACGTAAACATGTTTGGTTTATCTTAAATTCAGCTTCCAACTCATTTTTGCCATGAAACCCTTATTTAAACAATGGGATATTTGATGAGGAACATCCAGAATATTTTGCGTTTCTGCAATTTTTGTTCATTTATTTATTACCCCAACATTTTTGCTTAATGATTCATTTCTGCACTAATGACAATTAAAGTGAGCTTACAAATTGAGCTGGCTTGTCATAACTGACATGAGTGAGTCCTCTTAATCAAGTCATAAATGATACGTGTTACTTTTTGTTATATTTTGTTTGTAGGTTTACCTTAACAAAAAAAATAATATTTCTGGTTCCTGGGTTTAATATTGTGCTTATCCAGATTTGCTGGTTTGCATTCTGAGTATCGAGTATCTGCGAAGTCTTGGAGCATTTCATTGGTTTGCTTTTGTCCAGATTTTAAGGTTTTCGTTCAGGTTGGGGTATGTTGATACGATGCATAAATAGTTTCTCTCTCTGTCTCTCTCTCTCTCTCTCTCTCTCTCTCTCTCTTCTCTCTCTCTCTCTCTCTCAATGATTTCAGTCTCATTTTTAAACGCTTGAAACAAATATTGCTTAAGCATTGACTGTGTCCAGTTTACAAGTGTAAATGTAATTTAACTTGTAGCCTGGGCTAGTCTATTAATGTATTAGTAATTTCATTTCCAATAAGTAAGAAAATATAGCAGGGTTGTAGAAGTAAATTTCAATAATGAAAATGAATAGTATAGCATTTCCTTCCCGAATCCTTCCACGCTTAATGGAGTCCAAGCTGTTTTATATCAAGATATTAGCAAAGCTTTCGTCACGTTATAACCACCGAATTGCATCCAGTAATATCCCTCCATGAAAAAGAAAGTTCCGTGATAAGTTCCATAATAAAGAAAGTTGCATTCGAAAGAAAGTTCTATAAAAAAAGAATATTCCATCAAAAAGAAATTATTTTGAAAAAGAAATTCTATGAAAGAGAAAGTTCCATCAAAAGGAAAGTCCAGAAGAAAATCCAAAAAAGGAGAAAAGCGATCATGTGCCGCATTTCACCGCCCGAGGGAGAGCAGCGTCGTTCCAACTTTCAAATGTCTTTGTAATCTTGGGAGAATGAGATTTTCAGAAAGGTCTGTAGAAAGTTTATCTCGGATTTCAAGAAAGCGAGTTGCAGATTTTTATTGTCGTAACAAATAGAATATGGCTCTCTCCGGCAGGGGATTAGGCTGTTATTAAATGTTTTTTTTTTATTCCTATTGTTTTCCTCGCTGGAATTCTATATTCAATACAGCCTTCTCTAGTATTGATTTATTCCTCAATACGGATTATGAAAAAAAAATGTAACACCTGTCATTCTTACTTATATGAAATATTATTCATATTTATGCTTTTTTTAAATTATAATTTTCCCATGAAAAATAATCATAAAAAGACAAGCTGAAAGTGGGATTGAACTAGTTAACAATGGACAAAGATATATACGTGAAAAGAAAGGTGATACTGCAGGCCACTGACAAGGAGAGAGAGAGAGAGAGAGAGAGAGAGAGAGAGAGAGAGAGAGACGTCACGACTCCATGGGATATTAAGATTAGTCCTGCTTATGGGCCAGTCTGGTGGCTTAAACCTTTCGTGTTACATAATGAACTTAAGTTTGACGTCTTTGAGAGATCTGTCTTTTAGATTACGCATATTTGCGCGCGAGACGGATTTTTTAGTCATATGATTCAAATTTTAATCCTATCATGGGTTGACTGTTAACTTATTTCCCTTTGAAACATCAGATTCAAGGTTTTCAGTTTTAAACGTATCGCGAAATTATACATAATTAACCTGTTATAAAAGAACTCTGTAATTGAAAAAAGAAGTATAACGCACAACATAATCAGGCAACTGTGTCAAAACATCACAGGCGAATAAACAAACACTTATGTGTCATTTACATGAACCACAGCCCACTCACCCCAGATTCAGGTTGGGTCGATCTCTCATTTGGACTGTGACCACTAGTACTTCCTCCTTTATATTTATGACTAATTAATCATTCTATCATTCTGTTCATCTTAAAAACCATTGAAATGTAAAACCAGACGATATCATCCAGGAGAGAGAGAGAGAGAGAGAGAGAGAGAGAGAGAGAGAGAGGGGGGGGGGGGGGTGGGGTGGGGGGGAGGCAAGAGGTTTTTGAACTAGATGCGAAATACTTTACGTTTAGTTAAACTGTCAGGTGATGCTTCTTCGTTTGATAGTGATATGGGGGAAAGGAGAACCTCTCTCTCTCTCTCTCTCTCTCTCTCTCTCTCTCTCTCTCTCTCTCTCTATCTGTGATATTTTGTAAAGGATACTTTTTCTGTTCCAAATCGGTATGGGCTCCGTTTCATGTCGAAATGAGATCCTTCAACGGCACAAGTGTTGTGTCCTTGAAGAGTCTTGAGGACTCTTGGAAGGATCAAGTTCAAACTTCTTAGGATATTGAGTTTGTTTGAGAAGTGTTGTTTCTGTTATTCAACGTAGCATTTTAATGCTATAATGTATTCTTATCCTATTTGTTTACTATGTTACTGTATCCAGTAAACATCTTCATTAACTTCTTATTTCAAAAATCTCCTTCTTTCGTTTTGTCCTTTTGCAGCTAATTGTCACAAACACATCTGCAACTTACCACATACATGTGACAAACAGATTGAAAATAAATAGGTAACTGTAAGTGGAAGACAAACCTTTAGCTGATACTGGATAATCGCAAGAAGCACTGGATATGACTGCTAATTAGTCGATGACTTTTCACAAACACATATCTGAAACTTATCACATATATGTCACAAACAGGTTGGAAATATGTCAGCGACCGTAAGCTAAGAACTAATCTTTGGACAATATTGGATAATCGTATGAAACTCCTGTTTAATTGTATTTAACTTGTCAGTGATATGTATGCAATAAGTGACCGACGTGTTTATGACATCTTTTATTGGTGTAGACGTAACTCTATAAAATGGGTGGAGTATTTTGATTTTGCATTGCAGCTCTGTTGATGTCTATCTGTTGTTTTGAATTGTGTGCAGATATAGTATTTTTAAAATTAAAACCCCAATGATGAATTCTTCAGTCCTCGATTTCCTTGTGTTTTGAGATCTATTTCCGAACTAATTATTATCTCTTCTCCCTGTTCGGATTCAACCCCACACGGGGAAGAAAGAGTTAGGTTATAGCTAAGCATGCCGTCAATGTACCTCACGTGTTGTAGTGTAGGCATTACTTAAGGTTATTTGCAGCGTCCCTTCGGCCCCTGGCTGCAACCCCTTTCATTCCTTTGACTGTACCTCCGTTCATATTCTCTTCCTTCTAACTTTCCTCAATCCTCTAACAATTGTTTCTAAGTGCAACTGCAAAATTTTTCCTTCTGTTACACCTTTAAATAAACTTTTTTAATCTCGGTTTCCCTTTCAGCGCTGAATGACCCCATAGGTCCCAGCGCTTGGCCTTTGTTCAAATGTGACCAGTAGATTTCAGTACTCTGATTGTTTATTTGCCTTTGTATTTTACAATCACAGTTTGCTCTTGAGATTCGGGCTTGACAATATCATGTCTGGAGAGATTCTCTTGATGTCAAAATTTATTCACTGAAATAAAAAGTCTTGATTATTACGCAATGAACATTCAGTATTGAGAGAGAGAGAGAGAGAGAGAGAGAGAGAGAGAGAGAGAGAGAGAGAGAGAGAGACGAGAGAGAGAGAAGGAGAGAAAGAGAAAGAGAGAGAGAGAGAGAGAGAGAGAATTCAATAGCTTTTCATAAAGAAATATGAAGTGGGGAAAGGAAAGAGCGCTTTGTGAAAAGATGTTTTCCCAACGAAGTGCAGAGATGATGCTTCTTATTGACAAGTTTCTTTTGACGGGGCAAAACACGCGTTGAAGGCGTCAGCTAGAGTGTGACGTTACCTATACATCGACACACCTTTTAGATATGCTCTATACACCAGCTCAACCTTTTGGTGTACCCTATACACCGGTCCACCCTCTTTGTGTAAAATATACGTCGGCCGACGCCCATGGTATGATCTGTACAACGACCCACCCTCTTGGCGTGACCTTTGCGACGGCTCACCCTCTTCCCAGCCTCCTTGATTAGAAATTGCAGAGGACCAAAAGGGAGAAAGATTATTGTGTTGCTGGAAAGAAGCTTGTGTTTGTGTGTTGAGAAAGAGAGAGAGAGAGAGAGAATAGTGTTTCCCATTAGCTGTTTCAGGCTCTGAAGTTATTTATGATTCCCGTTTAATGTCTTCTCCCTTTTTGGAGACGTGAGAAGGACGACGCCTTTTAGTTTTACCTCCAGTGGGACCTTCATTAGTCTTATGTCAGATGCTGTGACACAACTGGATGGAAAAGTGTTATCGAGTTAGATTTACTTCGTTCAGGTTTTTGAACTGGAAGGTTGCTCAAGAAATGAATTTTGTCCTGAAAAAAATCAAGTCTTAAAACAGGAGAGTATTTGGTTCTGTAAGACGTATGGAAGGTGCAAATGAGTCCACAGTATACAATGATGGAAGTTCTCAAAAGATTTTTCGTTCTCTGTCAGTTGGAATCGCACATTGTCTCTTCTTTTTTTTTTTATTAATTTTTTTGTTGAAACCTCTTGATACGATGTCTGTCTCATGAGCTCCAGGGAAAGATTGTCTAAGCTCCGTTGTTCCCCGTAGGGGACCGTTAGTGCTGTCAGTGTTCCTCAAGCGGTACACTGTAGGCATTACTTAAGGTTCTTTGCAGCGTCCCTTCGGGCCATAGTTGCTACCTCTTTCATTCCTTTTCTTGTAACTCCGTTCATATTCTTCCGTATTTCCTCATTCCTCTCCTAGCAGTTTTGTCAACATTATTTCCAGCGCCGAATGACCTTGTAGGTGCCAGCGCTTGGCCTTTGACCGAAATGTTATATTCCAATTCCAAGTTCCGTTATTGGGATGTTTTTATAGAAGCTTTTAACTGGGAACATTTTTCCTGTGGGAAAACACTCATTTGTTGGTCTTGTGGGTTCCATTCTGCAGATTTAAATTGAAGTGGCTGTTTTTTTGCAACGGAGATAAATCAGTTTAATTTTGTCCTTTCCTTATGTTAATTTTTTCTTTTTTTATCGACATTTCAGCTTTTACAAAAGGCTAAGTGTTTAGTTCAATGAAAATAAGGAGAAAAGCCAATATAATTAAAAGTTTTCTCATTTGGAATATCATTTTCTTTTACAGCGAAAGAAATTACAGACATTTTTCTGTCTCTCGTGACCAGCATTTCTTGCTATATAGTTGCCAGACCCACAAAGGCTGTAAAAAACATTCTGTATTTCAATTTTGTAACGATTCTGAATGGACGAATATCCAAAACTTCCTGTTTTGTTTGCGTGACTGACAACTGTTATTACTTTCGATGTTTGCGTTTAATTTACGTGCGTGTGTGTGTGCGTGCGCGCGCGGTTTTCAATCGAATTCTGTCAATAACCTATTTTGGTTTTGATACACCTTGTTTCTTTAATGCTTTATCTTTCCATCTTGATCAGGTTCTGGGTGTGATTCAAACTTTTCTGAAGAGACAGCACACTAACCATCCCGAGAGAGAGAGAGAGAGAGAGAGATTGTTTATTTTAGGACATCTTATCTCTTATGCTTGGCTGGTCCGTGAGTCGTAGGAGAATCGAATCAAACAACAAACAAAGACCTTTTTCTCCTCATTGTTTGTGTTCCATCCGTTCGATGTTGCTTAAGGGAAAGCTTGTCTTTTTTTTCATGGGGGGGAGTGGGGGGCTGGAGATCGAAGCTAGATACCCTTTTGCTTTGGTAGCTCTCTCTCTCTCTCTCTCTCTCTCTCTCTCTCTCTCTCTCTCTCTTGATTCCTTTAAGTTGTTTTTACTTTTACCATCACATCTCTACCCGGTGTCGTATCATTGTTGATAAACAGAGGAGATTTGAAATGGTTCGGAATTCGGAAAGGGTTTTATCAGCAATGGTAGGACCACGTCTCAATAAAACATGGCATATACACGTTTGCGACTTATCACATACATATCACAGACATTTCGAAAACAAGTCAACGACCGTACGTAGAGCACAAAATTTCGGCTAACGATGGACAATCGGAAGAAGCACTGGTTCGAACTTCTAGTAGGTTATTGACTTGTACAAGGTCAGCCTTTTGGGCTACGTTTTTACCCGAGGTCTAAAGAATATTCTTTAGACCTTGGTTTTTACCAAGGCCAACAGAATCAGAAATTTAACAGGTCAACCAACGGCCGCTTGAAATTTCTGTCGTATGCGCATCCATGACGTCAATAGGTTCAAAAGAGGTCCAAGGCTGAATCTATGGGCTATGGTCAAGTCAGTCTGTAATGAGCGGGCAGATGGTCGGACATACATCTCTCTCCCACGGCCTTTCTCTGTCACAAGGTCATATTGGTGCCAAAGCCAACAGAATTTTAACTCTCACCAACTTGTCACGATGCCTAGTTGCGCAGTGCGTGACTGTACAAATTATTCGATAGGAAAATCAACTTATAATTATTATCGGTTTCCGAAAGATAAAGAAACACAAGACAAATGGATTCAGCTGTGCGGGAAGAAGGCTAATTTTAACCCCATGACGCAGCGGATATGCAGCAAGCATTTCGAAAAATCTGCTTTTAAAAGAAATCTAAAATATGAACTACTTGGGAAACCGATTCCTCCAAGATGTTTAGAATTTAAGCCTGGAGCAGTTCCAACTCTACATTTACCTTCAGTTACAGGTAAGACTTATTCTGAATATTATCGTATTAAAATAGAATAGTTTCAATATTGTTTTACAGTTTATTCTCTCTCTCTCTCTCTCTCTCTCTCTCTCTCTCTCTCTCTCTCTCTCTCTCTCTCTCTCTCTCTCGTTTTTACTTAAATTTTCAGGTAATGCAGCATGCGTTGAGAATATACCACCTGTGTTGAAAGAATATCAACCTCGTGGCTGTGTTGCAGTTGCAAGTACATCGACGCCTTTGTCTACCGTCAGTTTATGCAAGCATTCAGAAACTGATGGTGAGTACACTTATAATTGTATGTATATGTATGTGTATATATATATATATGTATATATGTGTGTATGTATGTACATACATATATCTTTTTTATTGATTAGCGTCAAAATATTTTGCATGTGTATTCTCTTTGTGTTATTTGTAGGAGTAGAAATATTGCAAGTTGCTCTTTGATTATTTAGGATAATGTGGCAATATTTATATAGGAACCCTCTCTATGCAAGGGCTTTTCTCTATGGACTTTCATAGTGTGGGGAATAGATTTTTCTATTTTTCTCAGAGACCGATTAAAGTCCTGTTGAAGTTTGGTGACTGTGGGAAGGGAAGAGACAATTTCATCCAAAAACCCATTCCCGTATTTCTACGGGATTCCAAAAGTACACAAACCTGGGTGTCCAGTAAGACCCATTGTGGCGACTTGCAATTCCCCTCAAGACAATTTGGCAGAATGGCTAGCTTTGATTTTAGGTGGTTTTGTCGGAAAAATTTCCGACTCACATTTGATCCATTCCTACGATTTTATTGAAAGAATAAGGAACAATTTTGACACTGACTGCAGAATGGTTAGTTTAGACGTCACAGCTTTATTCACCAATGTTCCTTTGGAATATGTTTTAGATAACCTTAGGGCAAAGATTTTAGAAGAACAGTTACACATCCCCATTACATTAGAACCTTTTTTGGCATTAGTTAGACTGTGCGTATCTACTAATCATTTTTACTTTAACAATATTTGTTATAAGCAACTGTTTGGTGTGTCTGTGGGTTCAAAATTATCGCCCATCTTGTCCAATCTGTGCATGGAGTTCGTGGAGAAGAGTATTTTAGAACATTGTGATCCACACATTAAGCCACTGGTCTGGGTCAGATTTGTTGATGATATTTCTATTCTTTTCAAAGGAGACGACGCATGGCTACAACAGCTAGTTGACCACCGTGACAATAGCATTGTACCCTCTATTAAATTTACTGTTGAACTGGAGGAAGATAATGAGCTTGCATTTTTGGATGTTTTGGTTATCAGAGATAACGTAAGTAACAGGTTTAAATTTTCCGTGTTTCGTAAAAGTACTAATGCTGAGGGGTACATTCATTTCTATTCCTTTCATTCGTTGAGGGTAAAAGCGAATATTATCGTCAACTTTTGTCTTAGATCCCTTCGTATTTGTGATATCGAACTTTTAGAACTTGAGCTTCAACATATCTTCAATGTTTTTAAGGGTCTGAAATATCCCACTCGCATTATAGAAAGAGCTGTCTCTAAAGCAAAACGAATATATTACGGTATGAGTGCAGCAGGTAATCCTAATGTGGTCAAAAATAAGAAGTATTTATCCATAGCTTACAATCCAAAACTGGAAAATACCTGCTATCTTGCAAAAAGTAAGCAAAAAGAAATTAAAATTGCTTTCAATTTCAAAAATACTATCAGAAATCGGTAAGTGTGCAATAATAACAACAATGGTATTAGGAAAACACCCGGTGTTTATCAAATTCCCTGTGCCAATTGCCCTCAGAAATACTTTGGAGAAAGTGGGCGGGGTTTGGATGTGAGACTTTCTGAACATCGTAGGGCCTATGAACTCCATGAAATGAATAATGAATGCTCTTGTTTCACATTCATTCGTTCCAGGACACAACATCAATTGGAATGGTGCCTCTTTCATTTTTAAGAGTGGGGATGTTGGTGTTCGTCGCTTAGTGGAAGGAGCTGCTATTAGAAAGGGGTGTGCTTTTGAAGGGAACAAAACCTTTACTGATGAAGATAGTTTTACCAATTCTTTAATAATTGACCACTTTGTCAACGATTTTAGGATTCATATGTCTGGTGATTGTGAGACCCCTGATGTTGCTCCCACCTCTCTTTTATCCCAGATGACTGAGGTTACTACAGATTCAAGTCATGGCACCGATGGAGTGTCTGCTCAGCTGGAATCACCTGAACGACCACTTCGCCGTTCCAGCTGTCTCGCCAACTGAAACAACCGAACGGTGATTACCTGACCAACACTTAGATCCATCCGCCTTGAACCAGTTGTAACGCTCCCTCCATTGTTTGACTGTCAGTAGGACTGAGGAGGGGTACGGAGCAGTATCCGAAAGTCTCTCCTTGTATATTTTTTACCATTGTACAATAATATATATTAACACTACTGTGGCTTTTGATTGTCATTATTATTATTATTATTATTATTATTATTATTATTATTATTATTATTATTATTATTATTATTTGATATCAAAAGTATAATAATAATAACAGTATAATTAAATGTGATTATGAATAAGCAGTCAGAGAGAGAGAGAGAGAGAGAGGAGAGAGAGAGAGAGAGAGAGGACACGCGTCTCAGTTGTTGAACCTAGTGACGTCACATTAATAACGGCCATCCGAGTGAAAGCTGCGAATGGGTTGACCTGTAACATTCTGTTGGCCTTGCGTTTTTACCTCACTTAGGGGACACTTTAGGACAATTCTTCACCACACCTACAAGCCACTACTGGGTAACACATTACCCCACTGATAGGCCACTTTTTGGTAACACTTTACCCACTTCTGCGCCACTTTTGGGCACGAGCTCTTGCAGGCAAAAGACCGCAATGAGGCCGTGGCATACGCAAGACAGAGTTCCCATCAGGGTCCTTGTAATGGTCTCTCAACTGAAGGTGTTCTTCCCTCCATCCATCCTAAGTGCCTGTATTGCTATCCATGTGAGTTTATCTTCCTCACTTGACTAAGCAAGTTGTAGGCCCCAACGAGGCACCCAAGTCTAAACGAGGGTTTATGAAGGGAGAGACAAGTGAGTAATTATCATGCTGGGACGTGAAATAAAAAAAAAAAAAAATGAAACATAATGAAGCTGTTGGGATAATGTAATGAGCAAATATAATCGTCATGTATTTTCAGTTCAATTTCCATTCCATTGTCCTTGTTGCCTCACTGGACGAGTAAACCTTGGTAATGGATCATTTGCCATTAATCGTTGACTCTACCTCTCTCTCACGACTATATTTTATTTGTATCCCCTGTCATTGTTCGTAACTTGACCGATTGCGTATTTACATCGCTCGTGTATACATGCGTGCTCATGAGAGAGAGAGTTTAAGTGTACTGGCATATTTTAAGTCCCATAGTATGATGGACTGAGGCCAATTTCCATAGAACAAATATCTGTATGCAAATTAGACGCTGGACGTGCATGTGCATAATTGGGTTCTCCAGTGTGCATATTTATTATGCATTGTTTATATTTTCGTGATTGGCGTGACTGTAGCTTTGGTTGAATAATTTCGTCTTTTATTTCTTTAATAAAACAAATAATTGATATCAAGAACATCCATTTTAGAATGTCACTGATTTGTGGAGGTAGTTTCTGATAGGCCTATATATCAGATTGAGGGTGAAATTTATGGGAACGTCGATTTGCATAAAGTAGGAACTTTTATCTTAAAAAAACAATTAGACTTTTGATATACCTGAAGTGGGAATTCAGTCTATTGGCAATGAATGGGAACTCTAACTTTTATTAACAAATGTGGGAACGTAGTCTTTAGAATCAAATTAGGAAATAGGAATTTATCTATGGGAACACATTGGGAACTTTATTTTTGGAGACACTTGCGAAATTCATTTGCTGGCAACTTAGTCTTTAATATCAGATAGAAATTCAGCCCTCTGGGAACACATTAAGAAATCAGTCTTTGGAATTAAATGGGGATTCACTATTCTGGGAACATATTTTGAAAAACAGTGGGAACTCAAGTGGGAATTCAACCATCTGGGAATACACTGGGAACTTAATTTTTGGAATAAAATGGGAATTCAATCCTCTGGGAACAGAGTGGGAACTCATTCTTGTGGAAAAAAGACACGCAGTCTCATAGACGCCATTTTTGAACGTGTACTCTGGGGACAAACAGAAACTGACAATAAATAGCAGTTGGAAACTCAGTGTTGGGGAGTGTTTGGGAACTCAATCTCGTGGGAACAAAGCGGGAACGATTTATTGTGAAATTAAAGTGTGTACGATAATTTCGTTCAGAGAGAAGCACCAACGTTAGCAACGAGGGAAGAAATAGAAGCAATGTGATGATAACACTAGAAATGTTGAATAACTTAACACTTATATGTATAGTAAATGACGTTTCTCTTTACATAGTGGATAAAATAACAGTGTATAGAGTGAATAACATATTATATAGTGAATAACATGAATATGGGAATAGTGAAAATGACAACGCTTCATATAGTGAAAAAAGTAACACTATATATAGTGAATAACATAACACTTTATATAGTGTATAACAACGCTATATATAGTGAATAAATAAGGTCTGTTGAACCACAAGACCTCAAATCAGAGCCAGCCAACGTTAATCTTCCGAAAAGGACTCGACGGCCTATTTGTTAACTTGGCACCCCTCTCCCCCTACCATAACCCCCTTTAGCTGAGGCACCCCTCCCCTCCCCCCTTCCTACCCTCTTACCCCTCCCCTCTTAGGCAGTTGTCTATCATCACCTCTACTCATGAAATGCAAATGCACTGGAGGCCATCGAGCAATGGAATGAGTTCCAACAATGCCAGCGACATATGACCCCTGTGACGCTTTGTCTGTCTGTCTGTCTGTCCTGACGATGGAGTGACAGTGGAATTACTCGGAAGGAAATATTTACAGACGTATAATTGATCCTGGAAAAGTCTTGTTTTATTTGTCAGACGCTACTGAGTTTTTCAGCGCTTAATGCTTTACGTTATATGAGTCCTCTCTCTCTCTCTCTCTCTCTCTCTCTCTCTCGTCTCTCTCTCTCTCTCTCTCTCTCTCTCTCTCTCTGCAATTTCCGGCAGCGATTCAGCCAAAAGGTTGATGGAACCTCATGGATCCTCATTGAGTGTTCTGTCTGTCTATCTCTCTGTGTCTCCAGTGTCAAGTTTTCCACCATTAATTAAAATTTGCTTTTTTCATATTTTGTCACTGTCTGTATGAAATACTTTCTCGTTATCTCTTTTGTCTTCTTTGATGTATGGGTGGGTGTTTATAATACGTTCAGTAAAATACTCAAAATAGATTATTTTGTAGTTCACGTGACATTAAAATATATGAAGAGAAGATCACAAATATTTACTTCAGTACTATACTCTCGTTATATAATTTGACTCTCTCCAAGTGTGAGATCTCGTCTTTTCATTTGCTGGTGAGTCAGTTTTGTGAAATGCCACTTGCTGATTCAAAGGTGTCGTCTTGACCTGTACCTGTACTGAGGTCATTTATTTATACAATAATTTTAAGAAGGTTTTAGAACAATCTCTTCTTGCTAGTCAAACCTTGTTCAAGTCTTGAAATAAATCCATATTAAATTCATTTGTAAAATAATTTTAAGAATATTTTAGAACATTGCGACTTGCTAATCAACCTTAAGTCTTGAGCTGAACCTCTATTCTTGAGTATGTTTATATAATGATTTTAAGGTTTTGTAACAATGTCGAAATTTATGCTACTATAAGCCTAGACGTCGTGTATGGAGAAATTTCCTCACATCGACTGTTCAACTCAGGAGGCAAATGTTGACAGTTACGTATCACGGTTCATAAATCATGTCTCTCTTCAAGTGAGGAGTCCGAGTCGTGTTTAATTTGTTCTTCCCATTCTGTTACTCCTCCTCCTCCTTTTGTTTCTCTCTCTACTCATTAACAAAGAGGGAAGAGGCTGAGATGAGGGAGGCAAATATCTTCTTCTTCTTCGAGCGTCGCTTCCATTTGTTGTATGGAAACCAGCCTCTCTTTTTCTCTTTAACCATTGAAGATTTTTATTAACATATAAGATGAAAAGTAATTGTCCTCGTAGGGTGGTTGTGCCACCAGTGAGGTGCACTTTGGGCATTACTAAAGGTTCTTTTCAGCGTCCTTTTGGCGTAGCTGCTTCTATTAGTGGTAGCCGTGTTTACAAACGGACCACCTGTTGGTACTTTTGATTCGCATAGCGAACGTCAGTGGGTATGATCTCTCTCTCTCTCTCTCTCTCTCTCTCTCTCTCTCTCTCTCTCTCTCTGTCTCCTTCTTCCTCAGTTGAACTGCGAAGATATTCTCTGAACTCAATATTCATATTCTTCAGTGGGTGGAGGGTAAGTCGTGGAAACAGAGTAGCAAAATATACTGTATTTTTCAAAAGTGACATCTTGAGATAGCTTGCAGAGAAGGCTTTTGAATGTGTGTATGAGACAAGAGGTGGAGAGGACAAGTGTGAGTTACAAATTCATATACAAATCTAGGCGAGCAAACCTAATCAAAAGATACAGGTATACGGAGGAACATAACTATCTAGGCTAATCCACGTCAGCCCATGAGACTGAGTAGGTTTCTCACGGAAGGAGGTGTTGATGTTTTTCATTACATTTGCTTAACTAAGGTTCGCAAGCTCACACGCATCCTGGGCTGTGGTTTATGGCTGACTTTCCTCCATGGCCCCTGACCTGATTACATGACATATACGATTCTGGAATGAATGTTTTCACATTACTCTTTATAATGTAATTATCCATTACACATCCCCTTTCATTCCTTTGACTGTACCTCCGTTCATGTTCCCATTCTTCCACTTCACCATCCTTCTCTAACATTTATTTCATAATGCAACTGCAAAAAGGCTTCCCTCTGTTGCACCTTTCAAGCCTTTCCCTCAAATTTCCCTTCCAGCGTTGAATGACCTCATAGGTCCCAGCACTTGGCACTTGGCCTAAAATTTTATTTTCCATTCTATTTGTGTCGTCAATGAAACAAAATTTCAGGCCTTGCTGGAAGTATTCGTGGTTCACAGCTTGTCCTGGAAAAGAGATTTCTTATTCGCTCATTACTTATTGAGTGTTTGGTGTCATAACTTCTTATTTAGGATCTTCTGTAGGTGGGAAGAACCATATTTATATTTATGGTTATCCTTTGCAACTCTTTTTATTTCTACGTTTGTTTCTCATCAGTGAAAGACGCAGGACTGCAACTGTCTTTATTGAAATCCCGAACGAAGTCCAAATTCCTTGAACCCAAAAGCGGAAAGGAAGCAGAGGAACCAAACAAACACACAGCTCCTTTCCTTCTCTCTTTCCCCATCGGGCAGATCCTCCAAAGAGTCGACCAATAGGAATATCTTGTGCATAATGAAAGCAGGATCTCATTGGGAGCCCCGAATGATTCTTCTTCAGGGCTGGGCAGCCTTTGGTTATGACCCTAGTTGGCTTGTCACTTGATTTCAATACATTTGCATAGAGATGAGAAGCTGCCACTGACTGATAATTAGTGGTCGTTTGGATGATATAAGATTTTTTTATTCATATCCTAATTTCAGTTGGGTAACTCACTCCTCAACTCTCTCTCTTCTAGTCTCATCTCCTCCCGCTCTCTCTCTCTCATCTCTCTCTCTCTCTCTCTCTCTCTCTCTCTTAAACTTGGTAGCTATTTAACAAGGATGTTTATCAGAGGGAGAGAGAGAGAGAGTTATATTAATAATTTTGTATTGAAATGGAAGTCTACGTGTTTAGTAAAAGAAACCTTATTGTTATAGTTGGGAAAAATAGTGTTTATCCCAATGAAGTTCATTAATGAATCAGATATTGTTTCAAGGGGCAATGAGACACTTTACATGAACCTTATAACTTAAGTGAAAAATTCCGATGTCTGCACCTTTCCCTCTTGTCTGGTAGTGTTGATATTTTATTGATAGTTTTTAGATATTTGTATTCTGGACTAGAAGTCAATGGAGCCTTCCTTCCTTCACTTGCTACATTGGCCCTCAGGCCTCATTGTGACTGTTGTTACTCTCATTTTTGAAAGTGACACATTCAGGATGTGACGAGTATGAAATGAAAGGTGTTTGATGATTCAAAATTGATCATTATAATTTCTCATGTGTAGGCGGCCTTAGTTCAGCAATACTTGCAAATGTGGACTAGAATGATATTATTTGTTTTTGTTGTTTCAGGTGAGTGACGAGTAGTAGGAGAACGTCTCCGCTAAGGGTAAGGAAATTTTGTGATTCATTCCTGATCATTTTGACGACAGTTCTCCGAAAAATGAAAACAGATGATGTACATTTCTAGATAGATAGAAGTTGAGTGTGAATGACGGGAAATGTATTCGAATACTATATATAGGGTAAGACGGTAGGTGTTATATATATAAAGGTTTGCTATTTGAACAGGAGAGAACCTTAATTAACACCTTAAGTGGCGTCTGTTATCACAGTTGAAACTTTCAAGACGATAGAAGTTAGGCTGCGTCCACACTATAGTTAAACGTCATCAACAAGTCGGCAAACTTATCACACACATATCACAGACTGGTCGGCAATTTATCACATACATTTCACCATAAGGTCAGATTCTTTAGAAGCTGAATTTCAAGTCCTGGCCCTTTGGTGGGCTTGTTCCTTATGAATACGGTTCATCTTCTGTAATAATAATACTAATAATAATAATAATAATAATAGGGGATTCTATAAACCCCTTTATTTTCTACCTTTTTTCTTATTTTTCGGGCCTGGGCAAGAACAGGACATCTGGTTGCCCGTCCTAACTGCCCTTAACAATTCTTACGTCCGTCAACAATCATTATGACAACGAGTAACGAGAATTATTGGCTAATTCACTGACACAAAACTCGTGTGTACCGTTGGCCACTTGTTTGTTCAGGATATGTAGACACCGGAAGTCTGACACAGCTAAGAAGTTTTCTGTTTCCTGATTTAGTGAGCTTGTTTATCGTCCGTTCTATTTTAACCCTTTTAGCCTTTCTAAGGCTATTATTATTATTATTATTATTATTATTATTATTATTATTATTATTATTATTATTATTATTATTATTATTATTATTCTAAAGATGAACCTCATTCATATGGAACAAGCCCACCACCACAGGGGCCATTGACTGGAAATTCAAGCTTCTGCCGTTCATTTGAAAGAAGTAATAACAGAAGGTAATGGGAAATACAGAATGAAGAGATCACTAATAAGAGAGAGAGAGAGAGAGAGAGAAAGAGAAAGAGTTTCTGTTAGCGACTTGTGTTTGTTAGAGTTAATTTTTCAAAAAAAATAATTTTTTCACAAACAATTACAATTGTTAATAAATGGACTCCCTACTCAAATCATTCTTTAATTTAAATTCTTCAGTTCAATTCAACGTTTAGCAACAAGTATGCACACACAAACACACACACACACACACACACACACACAAGCCGATCCTTATAGTACCATTGTACCATCTTTCTTCGTATCTAGAGTGAATGTTACTTTCAAATTATCACAGGAAATAGCAACGTTGTCAGCTCATACCGAAACAACGAAATAAATATGAAAACCAAGTGTTCAGTAGGCAGGAATCTTACGTTGACTTCCATATCTCTTTTATTAAAGTTAGATCCAGTGGCGAACAGAACAGACTGCTTGGAAGAAAACGAGATGGTTCAGGGTAACGTACGATGGCGATGACTAGGAGTTACCCTACAAGGCTGAAGAATGAAAATTGGTACAGACGTCACCTGTGCTGACTTATTAGGAAATGATCGTCAGCAGTAGTCGTCAGCTTTTGGTCAAAAGTGAATACTATCGCTTCCTTCTGGTTCGGTAACTACCAGACACAGAATGAACCTTGTTTACTATAACTTCCAGCCTATTGGAAAGAGGCCTAGGTAGTGTTCTTCTGTTTTACTCTCCTTTTTTATATTTATAACAAACGTTTATATGTATGTATGTGTATAGGAAACGTATTATTTTTATTATTTAGGATGGAAGAACAAGAAAATTATTCTGTGGGGCACAGTAGGACCCAAGAAGTTTGTGCTTTCATGAAAACGTGTTGCGTTTTTGCAAAACATTTTTGTTCTTTAGCTTTTTGTAAAAGAAATCTATTGAAATGGCACAATTTCAGTAGACATTATCACTGAAATAGGGGCGTGTGTTTTTCAAAGTGCATTATGCTTTTCATTTCCCATCTGCCTTAATCTTATCATCTTGGCCTTTACATATAGGATTCCCATCCAATCTCTCTCTCTCTCTCTCTCCTCTCTCTCTCTCTCTCTCTCTCTCTCTCTCTCTGGGGATTCATATCAGTTTCGTGCTGTGTAAGCAGGACTCATCGGCCCATGATATGAGATATAACTGAGATGGAGACTTTGCTTGTTCATCTTTGTTTCTTCGTTTGGAATTGTTTTTCCATTCTTAACCCAGGTGTTGTTGCGCTGGATGGTTGTTTTTCGTCGGTGTAGTTTATTTGCCAATGAAGAAGATTACTCAACTTTCTCATTCTCGATGATGTGAAATTTTAGATTCCTTTTGGTGTGTTTATGCGTCAGAGAGAGAGAGAGAGAGAGAGAGAGACCTTACCTTACCTTACAGACCTTACATCTTGTTCGGGTTGCCCCAGGTCCCTCAGTGTGAGGCACCTCTAATGTCTACCAGAGAGTTGCTAGTACATCTTCCGGTATATTTTGCATCTTCCAATCTTGGATGGTCTGGGATGCAGTTTAGATATTTGTCGAGCTTATTCTTAAACACATCTACGCTCACTCCTGATATATTCCTCAGATGAGCTGGCAACGCATTGAATAGACGCTGCATTATCGATGCTGGTGCGTAGTGGATTAATGTCCTGTGTGCTTTCCTTATTTTTCCTGGTATAGTTTTGGGCACTATTAATCTACCTCTGCTTGCTCTTTCTGATATTTTTAGTTCCATGATATTTTCTGCTATTCCTTCTATCTGTTTCCATGCCTGAATTATCATGTAGCGTTCTCTTCTCCTTTCTAGACTATATAATTTTAAGAATTGTAGTCTTTCCCAGTAGTCTAGGTCCTTAACTTCTTCTATTCTAGCTGTAAAGGACCTTTGTACACTCTCTATTTGTGCAATATCCTTTTGATAGTGTGGGTACCATATCATATTGCAATATTCAAGTGGACTACGAACATATGTTTTATAAAGCATAATCATGTGTTCAGCTTTTCTTGTTTTGAAGTGCCGTAACAACATTCCCATTTTTGCTTTACATTTTGCCAACAGAGTTGCTATTTGATCATTGCATAACATGTTCCTATTCATCATCACACCAAGGTCTTTAACTGCTTCCTTATTTGTGATGGTCTCATTATTAGGTCCCCTTATATGCATATAGCTTTCTTTCTCTGTCTCCATAATTTATTGATTCAAATTTATCAGAGTTAAATACCATCCTATTTACCTCTGCCCAATCATATACTTTGTTAAGGTCTCTTTGTAGAGCGTTCCTATCTTCATCACAAGTAATTTCTCTGCTTATTCTTGTGTCATCTGCGAAAACTACTCACTACCGAATCCTTAACATTATTGTCTATGTCTTCAATCATAATAACAAACAGTATTGCAGCTAACACCGTACCTTGCGGCACACCGGATATTACCTTGGCTTCATCCGATTTCTCGTCGTTTGCAATAACTATATGTTTTTTCTGTTGTGTAAAAATTCTTTTAACCCATCTTCCTACTTTATCCACGATATTGTGTTTTCTAATTTTCTTCGCTAATATATTATGGTCTACTTTATCAAAAGCTTTTGCAAAGTCTAAATAAACCACATCTGTTTCATTTCCGCTTTCATATTTTTGAATATGTTCTCACGGTGGACTAACAGTTGGGTTTGTGTACTTTTTCCGGGTACGAAACCATGTTGTCCTTTATTAAACAAATTATTATTAAATGTTTCATAATATTTTTCTTCATTACCCTTTCATACACTTTCATAATATGTGATGTTAGACCTCACAGGCCCTTATAGTACTTGCCTCTAAGTCTTGATCCACTTTTGAAAGTAGGGGTAATATATGCTAATTTGTGCTCATCATAAATCTTGCCTGTATCTACACTTTGTCTTAATAATATTTGCAAGTGGCTTTGCGATAGAATGAACTACTTTCTTTAACAAAATAGCAGGAATTCCATCAGGCCCTGCAGCAGCTCCATTTTTAATTTCATTAATAGCCTGCACAATATCAGCTTCATTAATATCTATGTCAGCTAAAATATTCACTATTTTCATCCCTTACTTCTATAT
>NC_087214.1:23502052-23521542 GCF_015104395.2 Macrobrachium nipponense
GAGAGAGAGAGAGAGAGAGAGAGAATTGTGGTAACACTCTCTCCTTCCTCTCATCCTGTAGGATCCAAATGATAGCAAGAATTACTGATGACCTTCCAGCCTTTCACTTCTTATCATAAAAACAGAAATGCCGACATGGCAGTATATTATATAATAGAAATAGAAAAACAGTTTCCAGAGATTCCCATATGACCAATTTGAATATTTTGAGAGGTAACAATGTCTCAAATGACCATAGTTTTGGTTCATTCATTATTAAGTGATTAATGTTTTGAAAATGCCAATTTACCGGTAAGGGTTCGGTTTCCATTTTCAGTTATGATTTAAATATATATTTTTTTTTATTTTGACCTCAAAGACATACTTAGGCTATTTACAAGACGCTGCTGGAACGAGTAAGAGAATTTCTAATGGTTCCTTTAAAACTGTTGTACAATTTTTCAAGGATGCCACTGTGATATGGGCTCTGTTGCCATTTTCACCTTTCTTTTTTATCAGTGTCCTTAAAGACATACGTAAGCTACTTAGAAGACGCTGCTGAGAAGAGAGAGAGAGAGAGAGAGAGAGAGAGAGAGAGAGAGAGAGATTCCAAAAGGGAAATGTGATAGTACAGCAGGTGTTCTCTCTCTCATGAATAGAAGGAGAGGGGCTTTTCAAAAGAGATTGGTTCTCCCTCACCTTCAAGACGGCTGTCTGTCGCCAGACTCAGAATGTACTATTCCCCCAAGTTTGTCTTAAAGGAGCCTTTTCTTTCTATTTATATAATTTTTGTTTGATCGATACGAACTTCTGACGCACTTCACTCTAGCAATATGTAACGACTGAATGTATCATCTATTTTTATTGCTATTTCGTTTCAGTTTTTCTAAGAATGGTTCGATTTTATAAATACATAAATACAAATTGTAATTCCGACATGTTAGAATATATAACGTTTCTTTGCATTAGGTATCATTATTTTCACTGCTTTTCAGTTATTACAAAAAATGATCGCCCTTATAAATACAGATGATGATTCTGAGGTCACTTTGTTGGCTGTGAGAATGTATGATAATTTTGCTTATCTTGTTTTACATTAATTTCTTTTCAGTTTTTCCAAAACATTTTCGACTTTATAAACACAAATAATAAATATGAGGCCAGTCTCCGAAACGCCTTCATCATAAGCATCAATTCTCTTCACTGCCGAAGGTTTCGGTGAAAGAGAAAAAGACCTCGATTTCTAATGGAAAATTTGATGGATTTTGTAGCTGAAGGCAGAAGGAGGAGGAGGAAGGCGTTTGCTTTTTTTCCCCCTTTTATCTGGTGTGACGTCTGTGATGATTTGTGAGAGAGTTTAACACACACACACACAAGCCCCCATAGCAGTAGAAGCAGTGTCTCTGGAACCAGGGTGTAGGGGACATGCTATATGACTGTCTTCTTTTTGGGGCGGTAGTGGCGTCAGTGCACATCATGCGGTGCACTGTAGGCAGTACTTAAGGTTCTCTGCAGCGTCCCTCCGACCCCTAGCTGCAACCCCTTTCATTCCTTTTACTGTACCTCCATTCATAATCTCTTTCTTCCATCTTGCTTTGCAATCTCTCCTAGCAATTGTTTCAGTGTAACTGCGAGGTTTTTCTCCCGTTGGATAGACCTCTTAAGCCTTTTTCCTGTCAGTTTCCGTTTCAGCGCTGAACGACCTAAAAGATTCCAGCACTTGGCATGTGGCCTAAATCTCATATTCTAATATATTCTATTAAATAGTGTCGTCCCGACACCATGATTTATGAAGGGATCGGAGGAGAGGGTAAGGTGGAGTAGTCCACGGGAGATATTTATATTGATGCTGTAAAGGAAAGATTAAGTGAGGTTTGTGATTTTAGGTTAGAGGAGAAGGCAGGAGACAGTTTCTTCTGCATTGCGAAGCCCGAAGCTCAGTCCAGAAAGAAGCTCCTTCGTTCTTTGTGTCTGAACCGAAGAAAAGGACTTTGTCGTTCTCCTGACGATCTGCAGTCAGTCAGTCGGTGGTGGTTCGAATCCAGGTGGTGACAGGGCTTCGTCTCTGTCGTGTTGAAAGGAAGGTCCTGGGTTGGTGTTGATTGATTTGGGAGATTTGAAACTGTCATTGGGGACCACTTTCTTTCATTTAGTACTTGAGACTGTGTGAAGAGGGAGTTGGAGTGGTTGGACAGGAAAATAGAAAGCTCTAAAGAATTATAGAAGATATATAATGATCTAGAATTGGAGCTGGGAAAAAACCCAAAAATTGCAAGAGGAAGTTATAGTTAAAGAGGTTGAACAGCAAGACTAAAGAAACGAAAAGTAAAAGAGAGTGAGGCTGCAACACACTTTTGTAATTCCTACAGTGCACTACTTGAGTAGGACTGTTAGCCCTACCCACTCCTCCTACAGGGTCCAAATATGAACTTGTTAATTTCTTATTGGAATCATTTTCTTTGTTGATTAGAAAACGTCACCCGGATCACCGACTCCGACTGTTTCAAGACTTTTCTTAATTAGAATGATTGATGATGAAGGGATTTTACTATTGTGTAGAATTGCCTCCCACTCCAACTCCAAGTGGCTCATTCAGGAGACTTCATTGCAGAGATATTTAGTTATTCGCTGCACATGATCCGTTGTCAGTCCCTTTGGGACGGCCCTATTATTATCTGCTGACGTCTGCGCTGCCGGGAATATGCAAATTTGTTCATTGTTCACATAATCGACGTCTTTCTTGGTTATAACAATCCTCTTGGAGTGGAGATTTCAGTTTGACTAATTGTAATATTCTCTCTCTCTCTCTCTCTCTCTCTCTCTCTCTCTCTCTCTCTCTCTCTCTCTCTCTCTTAATTTTTCTCTATGGTCTTACTAAGTAGATTTTTATTCATTACTCAAGAATATCAGAGAAATTATCAGATAATTGAAGAGAATTACTGGATAAAAAGGACCTGAAATTACAGTCGATTGGTTACAAACCTCCAAAAAGTCGATTCTGCCAAACCGAATATGATGTTGTTTTCCAAAAAAGATGGCTGTTTACGTAGACATTCTCTCGTTCTTGTTGGCATCTCGGGTCCCATTGTGGTCCATTGCCGATGGCACCAAACTCCTGAGGCCTCTGCAAGATTCTCGGCTCCAACTCGTGTTACCAAGATGACACCGACATTTATGGCGAAGCAATGTCGTCGACTCTCTCTCTCTCTCTGCCTCTCTCTCTCTCCTTCTTATAACATCTAGTTCAAAGTCAGGCCAAAGCTGTCGTGTTGTTCAGGAAGTGTTCAGCACTATAGTGAAACATGTCGTCAACACGCGTAGGCGACTTATGGCTTACATGTCACAGACATGTTGGAAACGAGTCAAAGACCGTAAATGGTGAACAGACCTTTGGCTAAAGCTTGATTATCGCAGGAAGGTTTTAGTTGGAACTAACAATGACGCTGTTTGTGAGAAGTTGCCAACACAATATTGTTTGTGACATGTTATGTTGGAATGTGGACTCACTCTTAACTCACTATAGGGCTTATGCCTTACTTCAGTAGTCTATTTATTAATCAATAAATATACATATCTCTTGGTCAAACGAATCCAGTTGTCCACACCAGACGTCCCGTTCTCTTCATAATTAATATTAATTTGATTCGGGTAGGGTAAGTACTTGGATTGGTGATCTGTAATGGTTTTGAAATTTGCAGCAGTCCCTGGGAGTCTGATGTGAGAGGTAATGAATCATAGTAAGGCCCCAAAAGCCACAACACATGCTTTTATATTAATTGCTTTGGGCAGGGCAGGTACTTGGATTGGTGACCATCAATGGATTCCTGTCATAGAAATTTGCAGCAAATGTGAGAGGCTGTGACTCGCAATAGTCGCTTTTATACGAGTAAAACCTTTCATGAAAGACTGAGAGAGAGAGAGAGAGACGGAGGGGCGGGGGAGAGGTTCAAAGGATGTGTGTTCATTGAACAAGACAAGACAAAAGATTCCTTATTAAAAAGGCAAAAGCGAAAAGATGAGTGGGAATCGAGATAATAAATAACTTCCCGTTCCATAATGAGGCATCGCTGGGAAAATGGGAAAACGGAAGGAAACACGAAATCCAAAGCAAAGGGGGAACAAAGGACCCCCAAGAGTTGGCGGTGTTTTGTTGTTCATAATTTTCGATGTAAAGAAAAATCGTAATTAAAATGGTCTGCACAGAGGATATGCTGAGCTTATTAAAGGTTTTGTTGTTGCTGTCATAACGACAGGGAAAGAAGTGGAGAAATTACGTCCAGAGAGAGAGAGAGAGAGAATATATGTGTTTTATTAATAATAAATTCTCTTGTATTTTGAAAGCAGATACACAGACATTAATAGCAAATTCTCGTCTATAATGTGTGTGTGTGTGTGTGTGTGAGAGAGAGAGAGAGAGAGAGAGAGAGAGAGAGAGAGAGAGAGAGAGAGAGCGCATTGATTACTTCCAGACTTAATGACTGCAAAATCACTTTCTACACTTTATGTCCTTGAGAGATCCACATAAAGTAGAACATTTATATTTGATAGTCACAGTCATACCTACGAAATGGAAGTGTCAAAAATGATGAGAAATATGACAGTAGACCCAAAAGGGGCTTTTTGTGTACAAACAAACGCCCGGGTGATGAAATGAAGAGAAATATTAAGCAAGTTGTAAAAGGTCTCTCTCTCTCTCTCTCTCTCTCTCTCTCTCTCTCTCTCTCTCTCTCTCTTCATGGGTTTTTGTCTGCCTGTATAAAGATAACACTGTCCGGCCAAGTAATACACTTATAGTGCTGAATGCTGCTCATTAGTGTTTGCGCGTCTACCGTCTCTCTCTCTCTCTCTCTCTCTCTCTCTCTCTCTCTCTCTCTCTCTCTCTCTCTCGTTGCCAATTCTTCTGGTTTCTTTTCTCTATCTCTCTCTGTCTTGAGTTTTGGATCTCCTTTTTGGCCGCGAATGAATGCTATTTTTACTTTTTTCTTTGACTACATTAGTTTTATTTTGCATTCCCAGACCTTTGCCTTCAACCTCTTATTGAACTCTACTAGTAGTAACCAGATAAGTATAAGGAAGTATAAGGAATATAAAATGATGAATGTACATAATTACATGTGAGAGAGAGAGAGACGAGAGAGAGAGAGAGAGAGAGAGAGAGATTACCTTACAAACGGAGGTGCTGGTCTTTGTTATAACAACTTTCTCAGTTTCCTATTCACCAAAGTTTTTAGTGATGTTTCTCAGTTAACTTGTCTGTTTCGTTCCTCAAGGTAGGCTTTGCAAAGGCTGCTACTTTGGTGGTCATGCCACCTCTCACAACCAGTCTTGTCTAAGAGAGATAACAGACGCCACAAAAGTTTCAAGAAGAATGCATAGGAACCTAAATGGACAATTTAAAACTAGAAATACTAAATACTTTCAAATAAAATAAATCGGCTTAGTTATTCAATTATCAAAAAATTGTCTACAACATCATTAAATTTCCATATCTCTCTCTCTCTCTCTCTCTCTCTCTCTCTCTCTCTCTCTCTCTCTCTCTCTCAGAGAGAGAATAATCGTTATCTAAATGAAGCGAAGGTCATTATGTACTGATGAGGTCCCTTTTCTGAATTGATTTGATAGTGATTATATACATAACCCCCTTTCTGATAAACAAACCATATTCTACAATGGCATCAAAAGAGAGAGAGAGAGAGGGAGGGAAAATGAATATTCATTAAATACTCATTTGCACATTTCCAATGGCATAATAAATATCACTGGAGATTTTATGCTTATAATCCCATTGAATTTGAGTTTTCGTATTTTTTATTCCCGAGGCAGCAAATAATGAGGTAACAAGACAACATACAAATCCTTTTTTAAGCCACTGGTGAATATGACGACGTGCGAAACCAGATTCTCTTTTATTCTTATGTGAATGAGAATCGCTGAGGCTCATATAAATGAGAGCCAAAGATTCTTCCTAATTCTAAATCTGCGGTAAAGAAAAAGTTATTTTTATTAATCAAATTAGGAAGACTTAAATGAAGCTGGTTTGGGGACGCTGATATATTTGGTCAAAGTAAACCCATTTCTTTTTATTTTAATCGTCAGAGCTGTTCACTTTTATTTATTATTATTGTTATTACATTATTTTGCCCGAACGAGAACGAATTTTATCCGGTCAGTGCGATGGCCGCCAAAGAATGCCAGGTATTTTGATTGTGATATATTAGTGAGTGGTATTTGAAATGTGATTCGCTAATAAAAGGTATATTTTAATCCAGATTTATTGATAAACGGTCGGAGTGTATGGGGCATAAATTGGCTGCTCAAAATGTTTGTTTGCTCGTTTCCAATCGGATTATGGGAAGGGAAAGGCCATTGGATGATGACTGAAACATAGAGTTATGTAGATTTACTTACCGTTGTATACAGAAGGTGCTCATGACAGCAGAAGCTTTACGCGCCTATGAAGCCATGAAAGAGACGAGACGCATGCGCAGAAAGCACTTGACCAAACAAGCCCGTAGAGGGGTAGTGCCGTCAGTGCACCTCACGAGACGCACTGTAGTCATGACTTAGGTTCTTGCAGTGTCACTTCGGCTCCTAGCTGCAGCCCCCTTTCATTCCTTTAACTGTCCCTCGGTTCATACTCTCTCTACTCCGTCTTCCTTTCCTCAACCCTCTCCTAACAATTGTTCCTTAGTGCTTCAACTGCAAAAACTTTATTTTTTATTATTTTTTTAAATTTTTATTCTCAGTTTCCCTTTCAGCGCTTAATAACCTCATAAGTCCCAGCGCTTGGTCTTTGGCACAAAGTTCACACTCCATTCCTTAATCAAATAATTTCTAAATAATCAAAAGAGAACTTAGAAAAATACAATAATTATCTTTTACATTCTATCAAATCGACGACATCAAAAATTCCTGTAGTTTTTTGGGAGCTCTCAACTGCTTCTTGATGAATAAGAAAATCAGCCGAGAGAAAAAGATCAGAATTCAAGAAAAGAAAAAGACGCCTAAAAAAATTGCTTTATGTAGCTTTCCTCTTCATCTCGAAATAATCAAGTTCTCAAAGGAGCGCGAATGAGAGAGAGAGAGAGAGAGAGAGAGAGAGAGAGAGAGAGAGAGAGAGAGAGAGAGAGAGAGAGGTAGTTATCTTCAGGGGAGACATAATGAGGGCTTTATCTCACTGATGATAGGCATAACGATGAGAGAATTGTGGTTTATTTATAGACCTGTTGATGTTGAAGACAGGCTGTTTGGGGACCGAGTGAATATTCATGTGTATATTTGTGTATAATTGTATATACGTATATGATATACAAAGGACCTTGCAAAAATTCGACAATTGAAGATAAAAAGGAGAACTTCAAATTGCTAAAAGCATTCAACGAGTTCAGTGAAATGTTGCCTTCATTCGAAGCTCGGGAACAACCTGGAGTTCTGTTCCGCCTCAATATACCTTAATAAGTTAATAAGTCCCGCCCTTTTTTTCTCTTAAAGGAGAGTTTCTGGTTTCAATAAACTTACAATTTTTTCATCTACAACTTGGTCATCTTTCTATTTCGTTTTTTCTTCAACTTGGGGTTTTACTTTTCCTTATATAAATTTTCTTACTACGCCGTTATTTTGTAAAGGATTTTGTTCATGAGTAGCGCTTACGTCTTTGTTTGGTGTTTATTTTGAAAAATCATTTCTTCAATATGTGATGTTTGGATTTTTTCTAATATTTTTCATCATCTTCAAACTTTTAGTTAAGAAGAATTCTTCCATCTCCACACTCTCAGCACAGTAAAGGTTATCGTTGAGTGAGTGAGAATTTTCACAACGGACAAAAAGGTTTTTATCGATTTTTCTTATTCATTATTTTTTATCTCACTGAGGCTGACAACTCGCTTCATCAACTTACAACTATTTCAAAAAAGAATCGATTTATTAAGAATTCCTGAAAGAGCTGGTGTGGGTCGGGCATGGCTCATAAATCTCTCTCTCTCTCTCTCTCTCAAACGGGAGTTTAAGCATCATTTGAAAGATTTTATCAAATAGACTGACGGAAAGATTGAGATAAACATAAACAACAGTATCCTTGAAAATCTTGGGTTCTCGTATCTGTGAATTATCTGCTAAACAAGAGCCCGTGCCAGCATAAGGCTGGCTTAATCTAAAACGAACGAAATGGAGAGAATTAGACAAATCTGATTGGTAGTTGAAATCTCTCGCATTATGAAAGTTTAAGCTAAATATCTTTTAGGGGGACGTGTCAATATCATGTTTATGTTGGTTAGCAGCTGTTGTTGTTGTATTGGGTTATTTTTCAGTTGAGTTAGTAAGGAAAATATTTAAATTGAGAAAATGTATCCTACAGCATAGAATATGACGCCAAAAAATTATAATGAAAACGAAAATTGTGAAAAATTCATGGCAACTAAAATAATGTTCATAAATAACCCCTTTTTTTTTTTTAAATTATTGTTTCTTTATTCGTTGCAGTCTTGGGTCATTTTCCTGTTAGATTAATTATAAAGAGAAAATGACCGTTGAATTGATAGAATTGACCTTACATCAATGAACAAAACGAAGGTTATGAACTCTTCATAGCAACTAAAATAATGTTAAAAAATTACCCACTCTTTGGCTTGTTGCTTTATTCCTTAACACTTCCCTCACGACTCGGTTTCATTCAATTGTTACTTGTTACTTAGGAAAGTTTTTTTAGTCCCTCATTCAGTTTCCTGGTTACAGACAATCAGCCGGAAAAGTTCCCTAAGGCTGACCCTTTTGATTTATGAATGAGTCTTTTTGTGACCTGTGTTGACCCTTGAGAAGCGAGGGTTATATCCATCTATGTTGTTTTTGATTAAGCTGACCTTGTGTCAGCACAGGCTCTTGCTCACAGAGCAGCCCGTAATTGTATCCATCTATATGTTGTTGTTTAAGATTGAGCTGGCCTTGTGCCAGCCCGTATGTTAAAAAGAAGCCTGACAGTATCCATCTAGTTGTTTAAGATTAAGCTGGCCTTGTGCCAGCACGGGCTCTTGCTCACAGAGCAGCCCGTAAAGTATCCATCTATTCATCCTTCTTCTTATATCGTGATGTTGCGGGCTCTCGAGTACGGTCTAGAGGACCTCTCCGGCAGGTCGAGTTTTCATTGGTTCCTGGGAAGGTGACTCATATGGCGAGCGTTTTCGAGTCTTATGGACCTTCTCAGGCGGGGAATATCACTGGGAGCCTCTAGATTGGCTTCTACCTGAGTGACATCACCCCTGGTATTATTCTCATAATGTGCTTCACGTCCGGTGTTGCTTGTTTCATGGGCGCTGGTACTTTCGTTGGAAGGGAGGAGCGTGGTCCTCCTCACACACATCGGTATCAGGAACGCTTCTTGAGTGGTGTTGAGGGGAGGCTTTTGCACGAGAATAAACAGCGCTTCTAGGAGGCGCAGACGTCGTGGATCAGGGGGTCTCCCGATGATTTTGACATTCCTGATGATGTCGTCTCTCGTGATGTTTTTCTTGTGTATTGCAAGGGCGTGCTGCCTAATGGCGCCCTCCTGGGCGTGGCAGGAGATCCTTTTAGACAGGCGCATCGTCGTCATGCCGATGTAAATCCCAGGGCATCCTTGGGCGGGGCATACGTATCGGTAGACGACGTTGGACTGCTTTAAAGGTCTCCTACGGGCGGGGAGGGGTTGTTCTTCATCAGGAGGTCCTTCGTACGCCGAGTCTTGTAGTAAATAATGAGGGACACTCTCTTCCCTTCCTCCATATGGTGGACGTGTTTCTCTGTTATTTTCTTGATGGCTGTTTCGTCTTCCTTGTATTGGTGGTGCATGAAGGCTTTGTAGAAAAGTTTCATATTCTCCGGGAGTGGAATGTTCCTTTTCTCATCCTCTGTCATGTACCACTTGTCAATGGCGGCTCGTGTTTCTCGGTTTACGAGTTTATTCGAGTACCCATTGTTAATCAGCATCTGTGATGCTCGGTCGAGTTCGAGGTGCGTGTCCTGCCACGTCGAACAGTGCGAGAGGGCCTTCCTGACGAAGGCCCTGACGGTGGTGGTCTTGAACCGCGCAGGACACTTGCTTTCACCACCAACCGAGGACAGATGTACCGCCAAAAGGACGGCGTGGCGATGGGGTCCCCCTAAGGAGTCCGCTTAGCTACCTTCTACATGGGAGAAGTGGAAGAAAGGGTCTTCTCTCAACACAGATGTCCCCGCACATACGGACGCTATATCGATGACATTTTCGTGCAAACCGACTCCGTTGATGAGGTAGAAGCCCTTCGACAGCAGTTCCTGCGTCACAGCGCACTCAACTTCACCGATGAGTACAGTAGCAACGATCGGCTCCCCTTCCTCGACGTCCTTGCCACGAAGACAAATCAGAATATAACTACAACGGTCTACACCAAAGCTACGAACTTTGGACTTTGTCTAAATGGAGATAGCGAGTGTTCTGCTGCATTTTTGTATTAGTTATCTTCTATCTTGTTTTGGGAATATTTGTACCTGAAGTTGACTTTAAAGGATGTCGTATGAAGATGTGTCGTGGCTCTATTTATTTTATGTTTGTAACCAAGTATGATAAAATTTGCATAATTGACCTGTGTAAACTATTGACCATAATTGCTTTTCTAGTTAATGTGTATTTTGCAACTTAAAATTGACAGAGCATCAACCTTTGTGGAGATTTTGTACATATAAAAAATTCTCCTCTCTCTCTCTCTCTCTCTTTCTCTCTCTCCTCTCTCTCTCTCTCTCTCTTCTCTCTCTCTCCCAGTATTACTCTCTCTTTCTCTCCCCTCTCTCTTCTCTCTCTCTCTCTCTCTCTCTCTCTCTCTCTCTCTCTCTCTCTCTCTCCCAGTTATTACTCTAACACCGATTCCAAGGTCCTGTTCATTGTGCATATTAGTACTTCGGTCACGTATTGTTACCGGATCAAAAGAATGTTCCGGGTACTCTCTCTCTCTCTCTCTCTCTCTCTCTCTCTCTCTCTCTCTCTCTGTGTATGTGTGTGTGTGTGTGTGTTCTTTCATTCGATTATAAGCCTCTCTCCCCTCGTCTTTGTTTGGTAATCTCACTTCTTTCTTTATTAACCAGAATAGGATTTTTTAATCCCGATTCTCTAGAACAGGTGGACCAGAAGTCATTTCCGGGTCCTTTCCTCAATTTCGTTGCTTCCCTTATATGTAGATATATGGGACCTTGAGTCATTCCCACCACACCTAAGTTCAGCCTCTCTCTCTCTCTCTCTCTCTCTCTCTCTCTCTCTCTCAATGAAGTTTTGTGGTTCCTGCTGTAACCAAGGATTGAAAGTTTTAAAGTCGTTCATCCAAGTCAGTTTTTATAATCTTTATTACTAAATCAAGTTGAATCGAGGTGTCGTCAATGTCCAAAGTAATGGTGATTAAGATAAAAGAGCGATGACACGTTGTTTAGATGGAGGGATGGAAGTGAGGTGTGAGAGAATACGTAGTTAAGGGAGTGACTCGTTTGATGTGTAAGTGCGTCTGAAACAGGGATGCATGTCGCAATGACTGTGCAGTGTCTTTATGAAATTAGTCAAAACTACAAAGTTGTGGGATACGAAAATGACTCAAGAATAGTTTGTGGAATGGTTTATGCCTGCAGATGGTGCTGTGCTGGTGGTTGGTGATAGTGAAGAGAAACTGCAGAAAGTGGTGAGAGTTTGAAAGCGTATGCAAAGGAGAAAGTTGGAAGTAGGAGCAAAAGCAACGCTTTGTGTTTTGCGAATCTGTTGATAAAATGTGGGGAATAAAGAAAAGGGAGAATTCATCTTGCGGAATATTGAATCCATTTTCATATCATTCTCAATAATCCCGTTACTTGATGTTCTTTGCAGCCTCCCTTCGGACCCCAGCTGTTACCCCTTTCATTCTTTTGACTGTTCCTCCTCCGTTCATATTCTCTTTCTTCCATCTTGATTTCCTCAACCCTCTCCTGACAATTGTTTCTCAGTGCAACTGGAAGAGGTTTCCATCCTGTTACACCTTTCAGACCTTTTTATTGTTAATTACCCCCTTTCAGCGCTGAATGACCTCATAGGTCTCAGTGATTGGCCTTTGGCCTAGATTTTATAATCCATTTGGCCTATATCTTATAATCCATTCCATGTATCTATCTTCAACTCTTCTAGATAAAACTGTCTTTGTTAATGTGTTCATTCTGTACGAATATAGAGGCGTTGTCCTCAATCAGAGTCGTTAACATTTGAATGGTTATAAAAAAGGAAACTGATATTTCTGTGTAAAGAGCTGGAGAAGGAATATGATGTGAAGGGGGTGGGGCACCTGGGGAAGGGGGGGACGGTGGTTGTTGTAGATTATAGAAGCTCCAAATTCCGATCCCATGAAAAGTATGATATTATATATACAAGTGCTCCCTGGAATTTTCTCGAGGGGAAATTGGGTTGTATCATTGAAAGCATTTTTCCTGTTTTTCGCCTCGACTGAATCCGGTTTATTTTTCATCATCCCGAGATCTTAATCTCTAGTAATTAGAGAGAGAAGAGAGAGAGAGAGAGAGAGAGAGAGAGAAATAGCTTTAATGAGTCATATGCAGTAATTTATTCTATAGATTCTATTCTATTAGCTTTAGACGCAAATCCTGAAGAGAGAGAGAGAGAGAGAGAGAGAGAGAGAGAGAGAGAGAGAGAGAGAGATGCATACATACCCTAATTAGTCTTTTAGCCCTTGATAGCGATAATTCCCAATTATTCCGGATTATTCCCAATTATTCATATACCTCCCTTCCCCAAGGTGCAAATGAGGGACTAGAACCCTCGTTGATATATTATATTCGAGCCACAGCAGCGTAACAGATGCAATTTTGTTTTTTCCTGTCCTTAATTTTAATTGTGTTTTCTGGGAAATTAATTTCTTTTGCGATTACTCTCTAGATAATTAATTTGTCCTTCCTCTGCCTCTGATGAGGCCATCAACTGTCGCTTCCCTCCTTCCACGAAATACTTTTTTCTTTTTTTGGCACTGAACAATTTTCTTTTATATAATTTTTGACTGCCAAGCATTATGGACACTGTTAATAAGTATTAAAATTGATGAAGATTAAAAGTATGATGAGACGTTCATTTTATTGAGGAATATGTTCTCAGTTCCAGAAAGAAAGAAGTCCTGTATTCCTCCTCACACGGCTGGAACAGTCTCCCTTCAAAGGATGTCGTTCCATTGCAAGCCAAGATGCAAGGCACTGCTACCTCCAAACAATTCTCCTTCTGTTTTCATAATTGACTCAACTCTTTATCTTTTATTTGTTAATATGTTAATGTTTTTCTTTTCTAATAACTGATCTCTTCTTTCTTTGTTTTCTTTGACCTTCTGTTGCTTCTTTCTGATGAACACCAGAATATTCTTTGGTAGTTTCAATTTCAAGTCGGTGGCCCCTGTGTGTTCTTGTTCCATATGAATAAGGTTCTGCATCTTCTGAATAATAATAATAATAATAATAATAATAATAATAATAATAATAATAATAATAATAATAATAATGGTGTAGAATTACAATTTCCCAGAAGAGTCTGGAAGTGACTCCGCATCGCCGAGTAATTTGTTGTTAATTAAGAGCCCATTTAATGAAGCAAGAGAAGACAGCAGGAAACACGGGAAGATGAGATCAGTTATTAAAAAAGAAAAATTAAACATCAGTAAATAAATAGATAAAATATAAGTAAATAATTTAGAATAGAAGAAGTTCCAATTGAACGACTTCCTCAGAAGGGAGGCTGCTCCACTTCCTCCAGCGGAGTGAGGAGGAAGAGAGACGTTCAGGAACTGAGGAGTTCGACAGCGAGGCACATTTATTACTGTATACTGGTGCAACTGTTCTGCAAATCTGGCCCCTCTTGGCTGGAAATGGAGTAAATCTATTCAGAATAACATTACGCGTCATTTTTACTAAATGTTGACTATTATGGGAAATGATTACGTTTTCTGTGTGTCTTTTTATGAAGCAAAAATGAAGATAAATCCAGGATATGTAAATCCTGCTCTGACGACCTTTTGGGTCCAACAGAGAAGGTCTTCCATTCGGACCCATTTTTATTCCTCGAATTCCACTTCCCTGTCTCTTATCTGCCATTCTGTCTTCGTGGGAATGAATTCCACCCGTCGGATGCGCTGGCCGATAGGAACGCCCGCTATTTCAGTGCGGATGAATTAATGAACGGTCGGAATGTATGGAGCGTAAATTGTTTTTGCTCTAAATGAAGGTTTATCTTCCATCAGGGGATTCCAGAGGGAAAGAATTTGGTGCCCTTTTTATTACTTTTTTTTGTTTTGTTTGATTTAAGATGTCAGACTTTTTAAGGTGAAGACGCATTATTCTGATCAGTATATGGAGAGAGAGAGAGAGAGAGAGAGAGAGAGAGAGAGAGAGAGAGAGAAAGCTAGTTTGTTGCAAGCATCCTAATTGCTGCGGTAATGCAGTAATTGTTATTTTTTTTCCAGTGGAAGCAATCTCCCGTGCGCAGTTTCTTCCTTTAATATTAGTCTCGGCTTTGCAGCCACCTACAAAAAAAGAAAAAAAGAAAAAAAAAAAACATATTTCCCGCACCTGCTTATCTGACCCACAAGCGTCCTACGCTGGTTGCTCTGCTATTTTCATATATATCATATTTCCTTCTCTTTGGGGATTCTCTCTCTCTCTCTCTCTCTCTCTCTCTCTCTCTCTCTCTCTCTCTCTCTCATAAAGATTGAATGTTTATAATACGTACATGCTCGCGCGCATATAATTCTTAGCCGTTCATCTCAAGGAAAACCTCTCTGGCATTAATGAATTCACCATTGCAAACGTCTTAGAATAACTTTTGCAAGGAAAATGCGTCTTAGAATAACTTTTGCGAGGAAAATGCATAAACAGACCTCTGTTACGAAATGTTAGGACGAACGAGACACCGATTCTTACTTTGCTTTCGGTGCTATTGTAATCATTTCTTTAACGTTGGGGTGTCTTCCTTAATTTCTAAGTTCCTAATTAATTTTTGTATGATGTAAGTGAGGCTGTTGAAAGAATCACTGAGAGAGAGAGAGAGAGAGGACCAGACTCTCTCTCCTCTTTCTGTTGCTCTTAATATTTGAGGACAGAGCAACTTTAAAAATGAGCAACAGGTGAGAGTCCAGGTGTCATCTAGTACGTCGCTTTGGGGAACTTTCCGAAGTTGTCATCAACTGATGAAAAGATAATTTGGAAGTTTTATTGCATCTCTCTCTCTCTCTCTCTCTCTCTCTCTCTCTCTCTCTCTCTCTCTCTCTCTCTCTCTCTCTCTCAGGAGCACTGGCACACAATTATTTTTGGAAGTAACATTTTATTAAAGGAAACAATGAAAATGAAAATGATAATGATTTTCCTATTTGAACCACGACAGTTTCAGTACACGAGCCTTTTCCCAAGCCCGGATAAAGGAGTAGGGACCAGAAGAAGATTGTCAACTTCAATTCCTTCATAGCGGCCAATCGATATAATGAAACTTTGAACAAAATCTTCTGCAGTCTGGTACAGGCTGCGATCGGTTGCAGTGGAAACCCAAAGTATCTTTCTAGAAAGGTTTAATATTCGTTCATCTCTATCTCCTCCTCCATTCATTCATAACAATAATTGGTCGTAGTTCGTTTCGTGGAGAGCCACCTCGTTGTCGCCTATGTGTCATGTAAGGACAACGCTGATTGGTTGTCTCTTCTAAAGGCTACGATTTGCTACGTTTCCCACTTGATGGCTCTAAGGCAGTGAGCCTCAACCTTTTTTGGTCCTAGCACCCTTTCACCATACGTCAGCATGCTTCCATGACCCCACCCCTTCCCAAAATTGTCTGTCTCAAAAAGTGCATTCCACATAATATGCAACAAAATACTAACAAGCCAACAAGATAACGGAGAGAAAGCCCAGCGTTACCTCTCAATAGTGACGACAATGTACACTGCGTTTTGTGTGTTCCTGTAGCCAGTATGAGCCTGCCAATCTGCTGCCACAATTAACCACCCCCATCCCCCCGCCTCCCCACTCTCAACCCTCCTCCCCAACTCTTGAAATTCCCCCTTGGTTGAGAACCACTGCTCTTTGGCTTTCAAGATCCTGATGGGTCTTCTTCCTCTTCATCTGTTCACGATGAGTAAGAAATTGCGACTTTGTTTACGTTGTCGTCATGTAAGGAAGGCGTTGATTGGTAGTTCCTTCTGAAGGCTCTGATGCGCCACGTTTCTCGGCTAATGGTGTCCAATGGCTTTGAAGAGCATGGTTGTTATTGTAATTCTTCTGACCAGGATTATTGGAAAGTTGTGACTTTGTTTACAAGATGTTTACATATCTTGGAGTCATTTTTGTTTTATTTTTATTCCAACCTTCTCAGGAAGTGCTTGGTAATACCTGAGTTTGTTCTGGGGAACAGAAAAGAACACAGTTGGCTGACTTGATTTTTCTGTAGAAAAGCTGATGAATATCGATCGTCCTCGAATAAGACAGTGATCTGTTCATTTATCAATATCACATCCTTTTTTATATATTAATGCCTCTCTCTCTCTCTCTCTCTCTCTCTCTCTCTCTCTCTCTCTCTCTCTCTGTCAGACTCCCCCGAACCGTTCCAGAAACTGGAATGTCCAAAACTGTTCCTACGAACCATGACGAACATAACGTTCTTCCTCCGACAGATTCCTCAACTGTCAGCTTGCCTGTCAGAGTTGACTGTGATCAACCAATTCCCCAGTTTCCAGTAAATCTTTATTGTTTCAGGAGTGATCGTGGTGATATAATGGAGAGAATGGCCAAGTAGCTTTGTCCTAGAAAAAAATGTTTTCTTCTAATCGGCATTTTCAAAACCTTTATCATCTCAAACTTTCGATAACTTGTATGATTGCATTTAACTGAACCTAATCTTCCATTGATCTAGAAAACTATTACTATTTATATTCATCCTGTATATCTTGGTATAATCGAAAAGATATTTACAATCTAACAGTTTCATATTTTTATTATAAAGGCCCAGTTTTTTCATATAGTCCAAGGGACTACCTTTAATGAAACAGCTTAACCCTTTGCATATCAGCTATATTTATCAACCTCTGTCTAAATTTCGTCTACACTTCCCCGATAGAGGCCTGGAGAGAGAGAGAGAGCGAGAGAGAGAGAAAGAGAGAGGAGGTTGGGTCTAGGGATTTGGGTTATACGGAAAATGGAATATTGCTGTTGCAGGACATGGCAACGCTTTACAGCTCTCAGCAGTTTATTGAAATAATGGACAGAATTGTGTCGTTGAGTGTGACTGAAAACTGGTGGTGCTGTGTTTTTCTCTGTTTCCCAATGCTGTGGGGATGTCGTTTCCTCATATATGATAAGAAAATTGCATAATAATCCAGAGGATGTAGTGAATTATTCATTCGTGTTTATGCGTGGAAATGTTTCAAGTTCGTCCTCACATGAGACTTCGAGATGTCAGTGTTGTAGGCCTATGAGGGACTAGACATCGATATGCGTCTTGTTTACTTAAGCTAAGTTTCTAGAGAACTGTATGAAGACTAGAATTATGTCATAGGTTCAAGGATCAAGTCCCACGGAAGCCTGAGGGCACTTGCATGGACTCCCTTTGCTTACAAACAGGATTCTTCGACTTCTTCTTGCTATAATTTTCCTTTCTGCCAATCCTAAGTCTTCTTGTGAGAGTTATGTACTTTTTGCCTCGTTATATTTTAATCGGTTTGGTTTCTTCTTTTTATCTCCAAGTTTTAGCGTCTTGCAGCTCTATTGGTATTTCAATATAAGCCTAAGTTGCACAATACTTTGACACAGTTCTCCCAGTATCTTTTATATCCATAGACCAACATTCACTCTTGTTCGCTCTTATATCGTTTATATCCTGTCTCCATAGACCAACATTCAGCCATGCTCGTTCTCATAATTATCTCAGTGTGATAATTATATAACTCAGGAAATTTTCTTGTTTTGTTTGGTTTCGTGATGTTTCTTTGTTTAGTTTCCCTGTGATAGAAGCAGAAAAAGCCACTCACCAGTGCAGTCCTGGTACAACCATCTGCTAGCAATATACCCAAATGAAGATCTAGATTTAGTGTTTCTCCCGTAACCATAAATATTCCGTGAAAGCTTCCACGCTGAGGTTTATTAAGTAAACTTCAATATCTTCCTGAGTCTAATTCGGCTAATAGTCCTCGATGGAATAGAATGTCGAGATGAATGGCCTTCCATTCTGTGATTTCCCCATGGCATCCTCTCTCTCTCTCTCTCTCTCTCTCTCTCTCTCTCTCTCTCTCTCTCTCTCTCTCTATTTACGTGAATGAAACGAGCGCTTGGCTCTCATATTTGTTTTCTCCCTAGTGACTTGTAAATTTAAGAAATACAAAAAGGGGGGTATAAAACTTTTTGAAACACTTTCCATTCACTATAACTCAGCCGTGTGTTGACAAAGAGTTCGTTGGTTTGTTATTATTATTATTATTTTTTTTTTTTGCTCTATCACAGTCCTCCAATTCGACTGGGTGGTATTTATGGTGTGGGGTTCCGGGTTGCATCCTGCCTCCTTAGGAGTCCATCACTTTTCTTACTATGTGTGCCGTTTCTAGGATCACACTCTTCTGCATGAGTCCTGGAGCTACTTCAGCCTCTAGTTTTTCTAGATTCCTTTTCAGGGATCTTGGGATCGTGCCTAGTGCTCCTATGATTATGGGTACGATTTCCCACTGGCATATCCCATATCCGTCTTATTGTTTCTATTTTCAGATCTTGATACTTATCCATTTTTTCCCTCTCTTTCTCTTCAACTCTGGTGTCCCATGGTACTGCGACATCAATGAGTGATACTTTCTTCTTGAATTTGTCAATCAACGTCAAGTCTGGTCTGTTTGCACATATCACCCTATCCGTTCTGATACCATAGTCCCAGAGGATCTTTGCCTGATCGTTTTCTATCACTCCCTCAGGTTGGTGCTCGTACCACTTATTACTGCAAGGTAGCTGATGTTTCTTGCACAGACTCCAGTGGAGGGCTTTTGCCACTGAATCATGCCTCTTTTTGTACTGGTTCTGTGCAAGTGCCGGGCATTCGCTTGCTATGTGGGTTTATGGTTTCATTTTTCGTATTGCACTTCCTACATTGGGATGGGAGAGATGATTATTTCCGTCTATCGTTCTTTGAACATATCTGGTTCTTAGGGTCTGATCTTGTGCCGCTGTTATCATTCTTTCAGTTTCCTTCTTTAGCTCTCCCCTCTGTAGCCATTTCCATGTGTCATCGCTGGCTAGTTCTTTAGTCTGTCTCATGTATTGTCCGTGCATTGGTTTGTTGTGCCAGTCCTCTGTTCTGTCTGTCGTTCTCCTGTCTGTATATTTCTGGGTCTTCGTCTACTTTTATTAGTCCTTCTTCCCATGCACTCTTTAGCCACTCATCTTCACTGGTTTTCAGATATTGCCCCAGTGCTCTGTTCTCGATGTTGACGGAGTCCTCTATACTTAGTAGTCCTCTCCCTCCTTTCTTTCGTGTTATGTAT
>NC_087214.1:23522042-23543884 GCF_015104395.2 Macrobrachium nipponense
TATAGCTGAGTGGAATGAATAAATACCTTTTCTTCTTCGTGCTGGGAGGAATGAATTAGAAATTTATCTCTTGGTGAAGTCTCCACTTCAGTACATGTCATAAAACATAGGTCACCAACAATTCGCACACGAATCATCCACATACAAAACATGTTGATTACAAGTCAGCGACTTCTTGGTAGTCCTAACCAGCGCTTCATACTGTTCTCCAGGCTTTGCAAAGAGATTCGTTCTCCACTTACGTTTGATGACTTATTTTTTCTACTTGTTTCTGAGAGAGAGAGAGAGAGAGAGAGATAAAACTTCCAATAGCTCATATCTCTTTCCATGACAACTCGGAAGTTCCAGAGGCGACGTTGATGAAATCTGGAACTCGCATCTTTTGCTTAATTTTAAAGTTGCTCTGTCCTCACTATATTAAGAGCAACAGGAAGAGGAGAAAGTCTCTCTCTCTCTCTCTCTCTCTCTCTCTCTCTCTCCTCTCTCTCTCTCTCTCTCAACATAAAGTTTCTTAAGAAAATGACAAATATGACACCAAGACTGGGAATAGAGGAATAGGTAAATAACATGAAATTTAAGAACATGAAATTTAGAACTAATTTGATTAAAAATAAGTGTTTTAATTTTTTATTCAATAAAACCGGCTAGAAGGAACATCGTACATGTAAATCCATAGTCCGTTTATCACTTGCATCAACTTCATACGAATAATAAGTTTATTGATACAGAAACTCTTCTTTAGGAGAAAAAGAGGGGCGGGGCTTATAATGCGCAGGCGCACTGAGGCGCAATAGACCTCCAGTTTGTTCCCGAGCTTCGAATGAAGGTAACATTTCACTAGACTCGTTTATTGCTTTTACCAATTTGAAGTTTTCCTTTTTTTGTTCATTGTCGAATTTTGCGAGGTCCTTTGTATATCATAAATATACAATTATACACAATATAAAAATGAATATTCACTCGGCCCCAAACAGGCTGTCTTCAACATCAAAATGTCTATAAATAAATCCCAATTCTCTCATTGTTATGCCTATCATTTGTGAGAATAAAACCCTCATTATATCTCCCCTGGAGGCACCCTCTCTCTCTCTCTCTCTCTCCTCTCTCTCTCTCTCTCTCTCTCTCTCTCTCATACACACACACAATTTCTTTTAAGAACTTGATTACTTCGAGATGAAGAGGAAAGCTCAATAAAGCAATCTTTTGAGGCGCCTTTGTCTTTTCTTGAATTCTGATCTTATTCATCAAAGATGATGTTCAGAGATCTCAAAAAACAAGAGGAATTTTTGTTGTTATCGATTTGAGAGAATGTAAAAGAAAAATTATCGTATTTTTCTACGTTCTCTTCTGATGACTTCGAAATTGTTTTGTTAAGGAATGGAATATAAACTTTGTGCCAAAGACCAAGCGCTGGGACTTATGAGGTAATTCAGTGCTGAAAGGGAAATTGAAAATAAAAAAGAATAAAAAAAAAACTTTTTGCAGTTGAAGCGCTATGGAATAATTGTCAGGAGAGGCCGAGGAAAGGACGACGGAGGAGAGAGAGAGTATGAACGGAGGGACAGTAAAAGGAATGAAAGGGGCTGCAGCTAGGGGCCGAAGGGACACTGCAAGGAACCTAGTCATGACTACAGGTGCGCTGCGGGAGGTGCACTGACGGCGCTACCCCCTCTACGGGTTTTGTTTGGTTAAGTGCTTTCTGCGCATCGTCTCGTCTCTTTCTTGCTTCATAAGAGCGTAAAGCTTCTGCTGCCATGAGCACCTTCTGTATACAATGCTAAGTACCTCTACATTACTCTATGTTCAGTCATCATCCAATTGAACATCTAAATAATTCGTTTCAGGTAACTAGAGATTTTTAAATATATTATCTACGTTACTGGACAGAGAGAGAGAGAGAGAGAGAGAGAGAGAGAGGAGAGAGAGAGAGAGAGAGAGGGGGGGGGGGTGGCTTTTCCCTTCCCATAATCCGATTGGAAACGAGCAAACAAACATTTTGAGCAGCCAATTTATGCCCCATACACTCCGACCGTTTATCAATAAATCTGGATTAAAATATACCTTTTATTAGTGAATCACATTTCAAATACCACTCTCCAATATATCACAATCAAAATACCTGGCATTCTTTGGCGGCCATCGCACTGACCGGATAAAATTCGTTCTCGTCCGGGCACAAGTAATGAAATAACAATAATAAATAAAATAAAAGTGAAGAGCTCTGACGATTGAAATAAAAAGAAATGTTTACTTTGACCAAATAATATCAGCGTCCCCAAACCAGCTTCATTTAAGTCTTCATAATTTGATTAATAAAAATAACTTTTTTTTCTTTACCGCAGATTTAGAATAAGGAAGAATCTTTGGCTCTCATTTATATGAGAATCAGTGATTCTCATTCACATGAGAATAAAAGAGAATCTGGTTTCCGCACGTCGTCATATTCACCAGTGGCTTAAAAAAGGATTTGTATGTTGTCTTGTTACCTCATTATTTGCTGCCTCGGGAATAAAAAATACGAAAACTCAAATTCAATGGGATTATAAGCATAAAATCTCCAGTGATATTTATTATGCCATTGGAAATGTGCAAATGAGTATTTAATGAATATTCATTTTCCCTCCCTCTCTCTCTCTCTCTTTTGATGCCATTGTAGAATATGGTTTGTTTATCAGAAAGGGGGTGTTATGTATATAATCACTATCAAATCAATTCAGAAAAGGGACCTCATCAGTACATAATGACCTTCGCTTCATTAGGTAACGACTATTCTCTCTCTCTGAGAGAGAGAGAGAGAGAGAGAGAGAGAGAGAGGAACGATATGGAAATTTAATGATGTAGACAATTTTTTGATAATTGAATAACTAAGCCGAATTATTTTATTTGAAAGTATTTAGTATTTCTAGTTTTAAATTGTCCATTTAGGTTCCTATGCATTCTTCTTGAAACTTTTGTGGTGTCTGTTATCTCTCTTAGACAAGACTGGTTGTGATAGGTGGCATGACCACCAAAGAAGTAGCCTTTGCAAAGCCTACCTTGAGGAACGAAACAGACAAGTTAACTGAGAAACATCACTAAAAACTTTGGTGAATAGGAAACTGAGAAAGTTGTCATAACAAAGACCAGCACCACCTCCGTTTGTAAGGTAATCTCTCTCTCTCTCTCTCTCTCTCTCTCTCTCTCCTCTCTCTCTCTCTCTCTCTCTCGTACATGTAATTATGTACATTCATCATTTTATATTCCTTATACTTCCTTATACTTATCTGGTTACTACTAGTAGAGTTCAATAAGAGGTTGAAGGCAAAGGTCTGGGAATACAAAATAAAACTAATGTAGTCAAAAGAAAAAAGTAAAATAGCATTCATTCGCGGCCAAAAAGGAGATCCAAAACTCAAGACAGAGAGAGATAGAGAAAAGAAACCAGAAGAATTGGCAACGAGAGAGACGAGAGAGAGAGAGAGAGAGGTAGACGAGAGAGAGAGAGAGAGAGACGATAGACGCGCAAACACTAATGAGCAGCATTCAGCACTATAAGTGTATTACTTGGCCGACAGTGTTATCTTTATACAGGCAGACAAAAACCATGAAGAGAGAGAGAGAGAGAGAGAGAGAGAGAGAGAGAGAGAGAGAGAGAGAGAGAGAGAGAGAGAGAGAGAGAGAGAGAGAAAAAAAACCTTTTACAACTTGCTTAATATTTCTCTTCATTTCATCACCCGGGCGTTTGTTTGTACACAAAAAGCCCCTTTTGGGTCTACTGTAATATTTCTCTTCATTTTTGACACTTCCATTTCGTAGGTATGACTGTGACTATCAAATATAAATGTTCTACTTTATGTGGATCTCTCAAGGACATAAAGTGTAGAAAGTGATTTTGGCATCATTAAGTCTGGGAAAGTAATCATGCGCTCTCTGCAACCTTTTGAAAAGAGGGAATTGCAGATTTGGAGAAAGATGTTACTACAAACATCCTAAGATATGTCAAAACTATGAAATATATGGTAAATGTGCATACTTAGATGGATATGGGGATGATTGCAGAGATCTGCATCCAAAAATATGTAAAAACCTAAAAGAAGGAAAAGGATGTAAGTTCGACAAAAAATGCAAATATATGCACCCTGTAGCCATGAATCATAATCAAATAAATAACCAACCAAGTAATAAATCCAAAATAAGAAAGAAACAAATAAAGAGAGAAATCAAGAATATCAGGTAAAAGAGAAAAGCAAACCACCAGTGAGATATGCAGAGTGTCGCAAAAAGCAAAAAAATTTCAAAGCATCAGCTCCGAAATTCTACTCAAGAGATAATAACTGTATTTATTATGCAAGAGGATATTGCAGAAACGGAGAAAATTGCAGATTCAGACACAAAATTAATAATTATGATGAAGGAAGATCAAATATTATGGAAAAGTTGGATTTTTAATGTCAGAATTTCTGGAAATGAAAAACAAAAAAGAACAACATACCAGAACAGAAAGAGACATGGGAAAATCCTTATTACTATCAGTATTAAATGAAGAGAAAACAGCAAACCATCATAGTGATGAATGCGCAGGGTTTAGTTACGAGTAACTCAAAAAGAAAAATCGAGTACTTAGAAGAACTAACCCAAAATGAAAAGAAAATAGATTAATGAATATAAGTGAAACCTGGTATTCCCAAGAGACTGGGAATGATGATCAAATAAAGGTTGGGTTCCAAACTTATAGATCAGATAGAAAAAATAGAATCAAGGGGGAACCGCAATATATGGGAAAACAAAAAACAAGGAAAAATATATGAGAAATATAGTAACTCAGAATGTGAACTAATAGCGGTAGAATTTGAATCTGAAAAATTGATGAACATAGAATATATAGACCTCCTAATACTAAAGAGTTTGACTTAATAATTGAAAAATTGGATGATATATGTAGAAATCACAAGGACTGGACTATTCTCCTATCTGGTGACTTCAACTTTCCTTTCGTAGAATGGAAAGAACGAATAGGAGATTGTGGTTGTACTTATACATATAAAAAAGAGAGTAATAGTAGTGCAGAAGATAAGAGGCAATTTGAAAAGCTATTTAAGATATGCTACTAGAATACAACATTCCAACAAATAAATCACCTGCCAACAAGAAAGGAAAATACTTTAGACTAGTATTTGTGAACGAGATGAATTATGTTAAAGAAATAATAGTTTATAATGCGAGTATTTCAGACCATAATGTCATAGAATTAACAGTTCATTCCAAAGCAAGTGAAAATAGAGATAAGCAAGAAATGAAAAAGTGGGAAGGATATGGAAAATACAACTTCTACAGTAAAAATATAAAATGGTCAGAAATTAATGAAGAATTAAACAAAGATTGGGATAACATTTTCGTAAGTGATGAACAAATAAGGGTAAATACGGAGATATTATATAAAATATTGGAGATAATAGTGGAAAAATATATACCGAAGAAGAAAAGAAAATAAACATCATTCATGCATACCCAAGAGACAGAAGGATCTTGTTCCAGAAAATCAGAAAGTGGAAAAAAGGTCTTGCAAAAGAAAAAAATGCATGGAAAGTTATAGAAACTAAAAAGTAAGATAGAAAATGCAGAACAAAAGATTATACAATCAAAGAAAATGAAAAACGGGACTTGGAAGAAAAAACCTATTAAATATCAAGCAAAACCCCAAACTATTATATCATATGCGAAGAAGATGAATAAAAGAAGAATAGAAATAGGCCCTCTGAGAATTGAAGGGAGAGATTAACGAATGAAAAAAAGGAAATTTGCAAACATACTGGCAGAACGATATAAGCAGAATTCACCCCTAGAATAGATATGAAGATAATGATATAGAAGTAAGGGATGAAAATAGTGAATATTTAGCTGACATAGATATTAATGAAGCTGATATTGTGCAGGCTATTAATGAAATTAAAAATGGAGCTGCTGCAGGGCCTGATGGAATTCCTGCTATTTTGTTAAAGAAAGTAGTTCATTCTATCGCAAAGCCACTTGCAATATTATTAAGACAAAGTGTAGATACAGGCAAGATATATATGAGGCACAAATTGCATATATTACCCCTACTTTCAAAAGTGGATCAAGACTAGAGGCAAGTAATTATAGGCCTGTGAGTCTAACATCACATATTATGAAGTGTATGAAAGGGTAATGAAGAAAAATATTATGAAACATTTACTAAAAAATAATTTGTTTAATAAAGGACAACATGGTTTCGTACCCGGAAAAAGTACACAAACCCAACTGTTAGTCCACCGTGAAAACATATTCAAAAATATGAAAGCGGAAATGAAACAGATGTGGTTTATTTAGACTTTGCAAAAGCTTTTGATAAAGTAGACCATAATATTTTGGCGAAGAAAATTAGAAAACACAATATCGTGGATAAAGTAGGAAGATGGTTAAAAGAATTTTTACACAACAGAAAACAGATAGTTATTGCAAACGACGAGAAATCGGATGAAGCCAAGGTAATATCCGGTGTGCCGCAAGGTACGTGGTAGCTGCAATACTGTTTGTTATTATGATTGAGACATAGACAATAATGTTAAGGATTCGGTAGTGAGTAGTTTCGCAGATGACACAAGAATAAGTAGAGAAATTACTGTGATGAAGATAGGAACGCTCTACAAAGAGACCTTAACAAAGTAATATGATTGGGCAGAGGTAAATAGGATGGTATTTAACTCTGATAAATTTGAATCAATAAATTATGGAGACAGAGAAAGAAAGCTATATGCATATAAGGGACCTAATAATGAGACCATCACAAATAAGGAAGCAGTTAAAGACCTTGGTGTGATGATGAATAGGAACATGTTATGCAATGATCAAATAGCAACTCTGTTGGCAAAATGTAAAGCAAAAATGGGAATGTTGTTACGGCACTTCAAAACAAGAAAAGCTGAACACATGATTATGCTTTATAAAACATATGTTCGTAGTCCACTGAATATTGCAATATGATATGGTACCCACACTATCAAAAAGGATATTGCACAAATAGAGAGTGTACAAAGGTCCTTTACAGCTAGAAATAGAAGAAGTTAAGGACCTAGACTACTGGGAAAGACTACAATTCTTAAAATTATATAGTCTAGAAAGGAGAAGAGAACGCTACATGATAATTCAGGCATGGAAACAGATAGAAGGAATAGCAGAAAATATCATGGAACTAAAAATATCAGAAAGAGCAAGCAGAGGTAGATTAATAGTGCCCAAAACTTATACCAGGAAAAATAAGGAAAGGCACACAGGACATTAATCCACTACGCACCAGCATCGATAATGCAGCGTCCTATTCAATGCGTTGCCAGCTCATCTGAGGAATATATCAGGAGTGAGCGTAGATGTGTTTAAGAATAAGCTCGACAAATATCTAAACTGCATCCCAGACCATCCAAGATTGGAAGATGCAAAATATACCGGAAGATGTACTAGCAACTCTCTGGTAGACATTAGAGGTGCCTCACACTGAGGGACCTGGGGCAACCCGAACAAGATGTAAGGTCTGTAAGGCTCTCTCTCTCACACACACACACACACATTATAGACGAGAATTTGCTATTAATGTCTGTGTATCTGCTTTCAAAATACAAGAGAATTTATTATTAATAAAACACATATATTCTCTCTCTCTCTCTCTGGACGTAATTTCTCCACTTCTTTCCCTGTCGTTATGACAGCAACAACAAAACCTTTAATAAGCTCAACTTATCCTCTGTGCAGACCATTTTAATTACGATTTTTCTTTACATCGAAAATTATGAACAACAAAACACCGCCAACTCTTGGGGGTCCTTTGTTCCCCCTTTGCTTTGGATTTCGTGTTTCCTTACCGTTTTCCCATTTTCCAGCGATGCCTCATTATGGAAAAGGAAGTTATTTATTATCTCGATTCTCACTCATCTTTTCGCTTTTGCCTTTTTAATAAGGAATCTTTTGTCTTGTCTTGTTCAATGAACACACATCCTTTGAACCTCTCCCCCGCCCCTCCGTCTCTCTCTCTCTCTCGTCTCTCAGTCTTTCATGAAAGAGGGTTCTGCTCGTATAAAAGCGACTATTGCGAGTCACAACCTCTCACATTTGCTGCAAATTTCTGACAGGAATCCATTGATGATCACCAATCCAAGTACCTGCCCTGCCCAAACCAATTAATATAAAAGCATGTGTTGTGGCTTTTGGGGCCTTATTGTGATTCATTACCTCTCACGTCAGACTCCCAAGGACTGCTGCAAATTTCTAAACCATTACAGGCCACCAATCCAAGTACTTACCCTACCCGAATCAATAATTAATAATGATGAATGAAGAAGAATGAGATGTCTGGTGTGTACAACTGGATTCGTTTGACCTAGAGATATGTATATTATTGCTTAATAAATAGACTACTGAAGTAATGGCATAAGCCCTATAATAAGTTAGAGTGAGTCCACATTCCAACATAACATGTCACAAACAATATAGTGTTGGCAACTTCTCACAAACACGTTGATAAGACATCAGTGTCATTGTTAGTTCCAACTAAAACCTTCCTGCGATAATCAAGCTTTAGCCAAAGGTCTGTTCATCATTTACGGTCTGTGACATGTAGCCGATAAGTCGCCTACGCGTGTTGACGACATGTTTCACTACAGTGCTGAACGCTTCCTGAACAACACGACAGCTTTGGCCTGACTTTGAACAAGATGTTATAATTAGGAGAGAGAGAGAGAGAGAGAGAGAGAGAGAGAGAGAGAGAGAGGAGAGTCGAGGACATTGTTTCGCTATAAGTGTCGGTGCCATCTTGGTAACACGAATTGGAGCCAAGAATCTTGCAAGAGGCCTCAGGAGTTTAGTACTATCGGCAATGGACCACAATGGGACCCGAGATGCCAACAACAACAAAAGAAAGTCAAAGTGAGCAGCCATCTTCTTTTGAAAACTACGTCATATTCGGTTTGGCAGAATCGACTTTTTTTTCTCCGAGGATTGTAACCAATCGACTGTGATTCTAGGTCCTTTTTCTCTAATAATTAGCTGCAATTATCTGGTCATTTCACTAATATTCTTGAGTAATAAAACATCTACTCGTAAAAGAAAGTATGAAAAAGAATACGAGAATATAAGAAATTTGCTCAAAATAGATTAGGAAAACCAAAGAGAAAAATCAATTGAGAGAGAGAGAGAGAGAGAGAGAGAGAGAGAGAGAGAGAGAGACTATTACAATTAGTCAAACTGAAACCTTCACTCCAGGAGGATTGTTATAACCAAGAAAGACGTCGATTACCTGAACAATGAACAAATTTGCATATTCGCGGCAGCGCTGACGTCAGCTGATAATGAAATAATAGGGATCATGTGCAGCGAATAACTAAATATCTCTGCAATGAAGTCTCCTGAATGAGCCACTCGGAGTGGGAGGCAATTCTACACAATAATAAGCTCGCTACTGCACTAAGGAATATGCCACTCAATCCCTTCATCATCAATCATTCTAATTAAGAAAAGTCTTGAAACAGTCGAAATCAATAAAGAAAAAGATTCCAATAAGAAAATAAGTTCATATTTGGAACCTGTAGGAGGGGTAGGTAGAACCAACAGTCCAACTCAAGTGGTGGACTGTAGGCATTACCAAAGTGTTGCAGCCGTGCCTCTTTTACTTTTCATTTCTTTAGCCTTGCTGTTCAACCTCTCTAATTGTTACTTCCTACTGCAATTGTTGGGCTTTCTGTCAGCTCCAATTCTAGATTATTATGTATCCTCTATAATTCTTTAGAGCTTTCTATTTTCCTGTCCAACCACTCCAACTCCCTCTTGACACTGTCTCAAGCACTGAATAACAGAAAGTGGTCCCCAATGACAGTTTCAAATCTCCTAAATCAAACAAAACCAACCCTGGAGCCTCCTTTGAAAACGACAGAGACGAAGCCCCGTCACCACCTGGATTGGAACCACCACCGACTGACTGCAGATCGTCAGGAGAACGAGAAAGTCCTTTTCTTCGGTTCAGACAGAAGAGCGAAGTAGATTCTTTTGGAATTGAGCTTCGGGCTTCGCTATACAGAGCAAACTGTCTTCTGCCTTTCTTCTAATCATTTCAAATTACAAACCTCAATGTTTTTTTTTACAGCACCGATATAAATTGATCTCATGGGGTACTCTGACCCTCTCCTCCGATCTCCTCATACATCATGGCGTAAGGACGACACTATTTAATAGAATAGGATAGAAAATGGAATTTAGGCCAAAGGCCAAGCGCTGGGACTATGAGGTCATTCAGCGTTGTAACGGAAACTTACAGGGAAAAGTTTCGAAAAGTGTAACAGGAGGAAAAACTTTATGGTTCGCCCGTCAAATACCATGTCAACTACACACTGTTTTCTAGGGACGCTGTCTCTATTGATATAAGGCCTTGTAAAAAAAACTATATTATATTATATATATATATATATAATATATATATATATAATATATATATATATATATGTATATATATATATATATATTAATATATATATATATATATATATATAACTTTCTCACAAACCATCGTAAAAAAAGAGAGAAAAAAGCAAACCTCCTCCTTCTGCCTTCAGCTACAAAACCCATCAAACTTTCCATTAGAAGTCGAGGTCCTTTTTCCCATCACACTGAAACCTTCCGCAGCGAAGACAATGGAGGTTTATGATCAACTGTTTCAGAGCCTTGCCTCAAATTTATTATTTGTATTTATAAAATAAATCAAAATATTTTTGGAAAAACTGAAAGGAACTTTAAGTAAAACTACAAACACAAAATCATTGTACATTCTCACACCCACAAAGTGACCTCATAATCATCATCTGTATTCAAAAGGTCGATAACGTTTTTCTAATAACTGGAAAGCAGTGAAAATAACACTAAATAATACAAAGAAGCGTTATATATTCTAACATCCAACAAAGTGAAGTGTGTTAGAATTACAATTTATAAAGCCGAAGCATTCTGAGAAAAATTGAAAAGAAATATGAATAAAAACAGATGATAAATTCAGTCATTACATATTGCTACAGTGAAGTGCGTCAGAATGTTTCCTATCGACCAAACAAAAATGATAAACAGAAAGAAAAGGCTCCTTTAAGACGCCTTGAAGGTGAGGGAGAATCAATCTCCTTTGAAAAGAACTTCTCCTCCTACTCTGGAGAGAGAGAGAGAACACCTGCTGCACTATTGCATTCCCCCCCCTCTCTCTCTCTCTCTCAATCAAGCAGCGTTTTGTAAATAGCTTACGTATGTCTTTGAGGAAAAAAAATTAGAACTGAATATGGAAAATTAAATCATAACTGAACATGGAAACCGCTCCTTTTGCTGTTAAATTGGATCTTTAAAATTAAACACTTAATTTTGAGTGAACTAAACCATGATCATTTGAGACACAAAACCTCTTTCAAAATATTCCAATTGGTCATTTGGATATTTCTAGGTGCTGTTTTCCTATTTTTATTATATAATGTACTGTAAATGTCGGCATTTCTGTTTTGCTTATTTTAAAAGAAAGAAAGGCTGGAAAGTCATCAATACTTCTTGCTATCATTTGGGTCCTACAAGGATTAAAGGAAGGAGAGAAAGAGTACCACAATTATCTCTCTCTCTCTCTCTCTCTCTCTCGTGAAGTTTTCATTTGTATGAAATATACTTCACGTAGTGTCTTTGCAAAGCAAAGGATAATAATAATAATAATAATAATAATAATAATAATAATAATAATAATAATAATAATAATAATAATAATAATAATAATAGTTAAGGATATTTTCTTAAATTGTTAAGAAAAGGGAAAAACCAATAAGAGCATTAAAAAAGTAAATAATATTATATATATATATAAAAATATAAAATATATATATATTATATATATATATATATATTAATATATCTATATATATATCTATATATAGATATATATTAGATATATAGATAATATATATATATATATATATATATATATATGTGTGTGTGTGTGTTTTGGTGTGTGTGTGTGTGTGTGTGTGTGTGTGTGTGTGTGTGTGTGGTGTTATATATATAATGTATATATATTTATGCGTGTGTGTGTGTGTGAACTAAAGAATTTACGCTTCCCTCATCAAATAAGCTTGAAATCCCCTTTTTTCTTTCTTTATTTATCTTAATTCCTTTAAAATCAATTTCTTTTTGTGCTATAATCATCTGTGACGAAAATATCAAAATTTCCAGGTGACTTTTCGGTTCCTTTCCCAACGGAGACATCATTTATTGACTCACTTTTCAAGTCGTCTCCATTTGCAGGGTTTCTGCTGAAGCCGTCGAAGTCTTCAGGAGGAGCCTTCAGTCGCTCCAAGTCCTTCTGAAAGGAGGCTCCGCCAGGAATCTGAAAAAAAAAAAAAAAAAAAAAAACGCATCGAAGCCGAAATGAGGTTCTGCGGAATCCCTGGAGCTCCAGTGGCATTTTCCAATACTGACGTTTTGATCGGGTGGAAAGAAAGGCAACCATGTTTGCTCTTGGTAAATTTAACTTTATTGTGAAAAACGCATTGGCTCTGATCCCTACCGGATCAGTGGTACAAAACTATTATAAATGGATTCCGAAACCTCGGAATATTTATTGGTAATAACGCAACAGCTCTTGTTCTGGGAGGGCTTCTTGGCCGCGCACATCAGTGCATTGTAGGCCACAGAGCTCTCAGATTGCTCAAGATGCTGCTGCAACTGCCTGATTGACGCTGAAGAAGACTGTTCTACGCCACCGAAATGATCTGTCTCTTGAAGGAGAACTGGATGGACGCTCAGGAGGAGAACCTTTTCCTTCTGGATGAAATCGAGGACGTTAATTTAAACGAAGCGGCTCTGATCTCCACGAACCAAGATTTGCTGGACCAGTTGATGGAAGAGAAGCATAACGTTGAAAAGCTTCGTAAAGATCGCGACTCTGCTGAAGAGGAGAATGAAATTTTGAAGAAGAAGCTTGCAGAGTTGGAGGAGTCATTACTCCAGAATGGAAAAGAAATAGAAAATCTACAAGAGCATCTCGCAGGTAAAGAGAGAGAATGCGAGAAAAACCGAGAAAAAGTGTTAGAACTGCAGAAACAGGCAGAGGACAACGATTTCTACTGTGGGTACCTAGAGGAGGAAGGTAAAGGCCCACGAAGTCGAAAGAAAGAGATTGCGAGTCTCACAGCGAGAACCTGTCTCTGTTCTCACAAGAAATCGTGAGCTAGAGAAAAATTACGGCCATGAGACGCAGGAGAAACGAGGTGTGCAGAAGGTTCATATCAATGAAGCCAGAGTTCAGTCGATTCCAGAAAGGTATAAAACTGAAAAGCATAAGGATAATGCTTTGGTTGAAGAAACCAAGACGAAAGGAAACATTCTTTACAAGCTTGGACGGCTGGAAGAAGCGAGTGAATGTTTCCTCAGACTACTGGATATGGCCGACGACCAAGCAGACTACAGGCTCAGACTGGGATTGTGTCTCTTGTTGCTTGGAAGACACAGTGAAGCTATGGTCCAGCTGAAGGAATTAGATGGTCGAAATGATTTGGTTGCAGCTGCCAAAGCCCTGCAAAGGATGCAACGTTATGGGTGCCCTTACTACATCCTAGGAATTGCAGAGACAGCTGATTTGAAGGAAATAGACTGGGCCTACAGGAAGCGGGCGCTCAAGTTCGACCCTCATAGGTGCCAAGGGTCTCAAAAAGAGCAACAGCGTAGGAAGGAAATCATGCAGAAGGTGAACTTTGCAACGATCTCCTGCACGATTCTAAAGAAAGAGGAAAGAATTACGACGCTGTCAGGGAGTTCATCAAGGCCCTGGCAGCTGAAGTTTTCCAAGATCCTCCAGAGACAAAGAGGAAGAAGAAGAAGAAACCTGGAAGGACAACAGAGGCGAACATCAAAGGAAACTAGGAAAAAAGAAAACAACACGAGAAACAGCCCCTGATTGACAAAAACTGTGAAGGACTTTAACTTGTCACCAGTTGGGATGTTGCATCGTGTTCCAGAGGAGCTGTGATCTTCTCGGCCCATTCGATAGCTTGACTGCAGGATGGGTGATCACTGCTGCTCCCCCCAGCAGCAACCAGCGACGGGAGGTCCCCCCACCTCCCACACACCCATCCTGCAATCAACACCATCAACTGGGCCAGGAAGATCGCAATGCCTCTGGAACATGACGCAGCATCATCAACTTGTGACCAGTCAGAATCCTTCACTTGGGCTGTTTCTTTGTAGCTGTGAAGCAAAGTCTTGTGATCGTCATTTCCATCAGGCATCCTCAGCGATTCTCTCGTCTCATGACGGAAGAAGGAGGACAAGCTCTCAGGATGAGAGCCATCAGCTGTTTGGAGGTAGGAGGAGGATAAGCTCCCAAGAAGAGAGCCAACAGCCTTTTGGAGGAAAGAGGACCAGCTCTCAGGATGAGAGCCAACAGCTGTTTGGAGGAAGGAGGACCAGCTCTCAGGATGAGAGCTAACAGCTGTTTGGAGGCCGGAGGACAAGCTCTCAGGATGAGAGCCAACAGCTGTTCGGAGGGCCACAGGGCACCCCCTCTCCTGCCAAATGATACCCTCTGGAATAGGGATCGATACCAAATCACCTATGAGTGGAAAGCAACCTCTGGTGTGGCGTCAAAACGCTAAGTTAATGCCTTCTACTTCATATGTGAATTGGGTTATGTATTGCATGTTAAATCCCATCTTTTGCATATACTGTTGTGGCAACCTAGGGCGTGGCGTAAGAACCCGTAAGTTTCAATGCCTTCTATATATGCAAAATATGGGTTATGCAATGTATAAGGGCTCCAATACTTGCATATCTACTGTGGCAACCTGTGGCGTGGCATAAAAGCCTGTAAGTTCAATGCCTTCTATATATGCAAAATACGGTTTATGCAATGCATAATGGCTCCAAATACGTTGCATATACTACTGTGGAACCTCTTTGGCGTGGCGTAAAACCCCCGTAAGTTCAATGCCTTCTATATATGCAAAATATTGGATATGCAATGCATAATTGGCTCCAGTACTTGCATATACCACTGTGGCAACCTCTGGCGTGGCGCTAAAAACCCGTAAGTTCAAATGCTTCTATATATGCAAATATTGGTTATGCAATGCATAATGGCTCCAGTACTTGCATATACTACTGTGGCAACCTCTGGCGTGGCGTAAAAAACCCCGTAGTTCAATGCCTTCCATATATGCAAAAATATGGGTTATGCAATGCATAATGGCTCCAGTACTTGCATATACTACTGTGGCAACCTCTGGCGTGGCGTAAAAACCGTAAGTTCAATGCCTTTCCATATATGCAAAATATGGGTTATGCAATGCATAATGGCTCCAGTACTTGCATATACTACTGTGGAACCTCTGGCGTGGCGTAAGAACCCGTAAGTTCAATGCCTTCTATATATGGCAAAACATGGGTTATGCAATGCATAATGGCTCCAATACTTGCATATACTACTGTGGCAACCTCTGGCGTGGCATAAAAGCCTGTAAGTTCAATGCCTTCTATATATGCAAAATATGGTTTATGCAATGCATAATGGCTCCAATACTTGCATATACTACTGTGGCAACCTCTGGCGTGGCGTAAACCCCGTAAGTTTCAATGCCTTCTATATATGCAAAATATGGGTTATGCAATGCATAATGGCTCCAGTACTTGCATATACTACTGTTGGCAACCTCTGCGTGGCGTAAAAACCTAAGTTCAATGCCTTCTATAGATTGCAAAATATTGGTTATGCAATGCATAATGGCTCCAGAACTTGCATATACACTATGGCAACCTCTGCCTGGCGTAAACACCTGTAAGTTCAATGCCTTCTAATGCCAAATATGGGTTATGCAATGCATAATGGCTCCAGTACCTGCATATACTACTGTGGCAACCTCTGGCGTGCGTAAAAACCCGTAAGTTCAATGCCTTCTTATATGCAAAATATGGGTATGCAATGCATAATGGCTCCAGTACTTGCTATACTACTGTGGCAACCTCTGCGTGGCGTAAGAACCCGTAAGTTCAATGCCTTCTATATATTGGCAAATATTGGTTATGCAATGCATAATGGCTCCAGTACTTGCATATACTACTGTCTCAACCTCTGGCGTGGCGTAAAAAACCCGTAAGTTCAATGCCTTCTATATATGCAAAAATATTGGTTATGCAATGCATAATGGCTCCAGTACTTGCATATACCACTGTGGCAACCTCTGTCTTGGGCGTAAAAACCCGTAAGTTCATGCCTTCTATATATGCAAAATATGGGGTATGCAATGCATAATGGCTCCAATACTTTTTCATATACTACTGTGGCAACCTCTGGCGTGGCATAAAAACCCGTAAGTTCAATGCCTTCCATATATGCAAAAACATTGGTTATGCAATGCCATAATGGCTCCAGTACTTTGCATATCCCTACTGTGGCAACCTCTGGCGTGGCGTAAAAACCCGTAAGTTTAATGCCTTCTATATATGCTAAAATATGGGTTATGCAATGCATAATGGCTCCCATTACTTGCATATACTACTGTGGCAACCTCTGGCGTAGCGTAAAAACCCGTAAGTCAATGCCTTCTATATAATGCAAAATATGGTTATGCAATGCATAATGGCTCCAGTACTTGCATATACTACTGTGGCAACCTCTGGCATGGCGTAAAAACCCATAGTTCGATACCTTCTATATATGTAAAATATTGGTTTATGCAATGCATAATGGCTCCATACTTGCATATACTACTGTGGCAACCTCTGGCGTGGCGTAAAAACCCGTAAGTTCAATGCCTTCTATATATGAAAAATATGGGTTATGCAATGCATAATGGCCCCAGTACTTGCATATAACACAGTGGCAACCTCTGGCGTGGTGTAAGAACCCGTAAGTTCAATGCCTTCTATATATGCAAATATGGTTATGCAATGCATAATGGCTCCAGTACTGCATATACCACTGGTGGCACCTCTGGCATAGCGGTAAAAACCCTCCCAGTTCAAAATTCCTACTATATAGCAAAAATATTGGTTATTGCAATGCATAATGGCTCCAGTACTTGGATATACCACTGTGGCAACCTCTGGCGTGGCGTAAAAACCCGTAAGTTCAATGCCTTCTATACATGCAAAATATTGGTTATGCAATGCATAATGGCTCCAGTACTTGCATATACCACTGTGGCAACCTCTGGCGTGGCGTAAGAACCCGTAAGTTCAATGCCTCCTATATAATGCAAAATATTGGTTATGCATGCATAATGGCTCCAGTACTTGCATATACTACTGTGGCAACCTCTGGCGTGGCGTAAAAACCCGTAAGTTCAATGCCTTCTATATAAGCAAAATATGGGGTTATGCAATGCATAATGGCTCCAATACTTGCATATACCACTGTGCAACCTCTGCGTGGCGTAAAAACCCGTAAGTTCAATGCCTTCTATATATGCAAATATTGGTTATGCAATGCATAATGGGCTCCATACTTGCATATACTACTGGGGTGGAACCTCTGGCGTGGCGTAAAACCGTAAGTTCAATGCCTTCTATATATGCAAAATATGGGTTTTATGCAATACATAATGGCCTCAGTACTTGCATATACTACTGTGGCAACCTCTGGCGTGGCGTAAAAACCCGTAAGTTCAATGCCTTCTATATATGCAAAATATTGGTTATGCAATGCATAATGACTCCAGTACTTGCATATACTACTATGGCAACCTCTGCGGGTGGCGTAAAAACCCTTAGTTTCAATGCCTTCTATCTATGCAAAATATGGGATATGCTATGCATAATTGCTCCAGTACTTGCATATACCACTGTGGCAACCTCTGGTGTGGCGTAAGAACCCGTAAGTTCAATGCCTTCTATATATGCAAAATATTGGTTATGCAATGCATAATGGCTCCAGTACTTGCATATACCACTGTGGCAACCTCTGGCGTGGCGTAAACACCTGTAAGTTCAATGCCTTCTATATATGCAAAATATGGGTTATGCAATGCATAATGGCTCCAGTACTTGCATATACTACTGTGGCAACCTCTGGCGTGGCGTAAAAACCCGTAAGTTCAATGCCTTCTATATATGCAAAATATGGGTTATGCAATGCATAATGGCTCCAGTACTTGCATATACTACTGTGGCAACTCTGGCGTGGCGTAAAAACCCGTAAGTTCAATGCCCTCTATATATGCAAAATATTGGTTATGCAATGCATAATGGCTCAGTACTTGCATATACTACTGTCTCAACCTCTGGCGTGGCGTAAAAACCCGTAAGTTCAATGCCTTCTATATATGCAAAATATTGGTTATGCAATGCATAATGGCTCCAGTACTTGCATATACCACTGTGGCAACCTCTGGCGTGGCGTAAAAACCCGTAAGTTCAATGCCTTCTATATATGCAAAATATGGGTTATGCAATGCATAATGGCTCCAATACTTGCATATACTACTGTGGCAACCTCTGGCGTGGCGTAAAACCCGTAAGTTCAATGCCTTCCATAATATGCAAAACATTGGTTATGCAATGCATAATGGCTCCAGTACTTGCATATACTACTGTGGCAACCTTCTGCGTGGCGTAAAAAACCCGTAAGTTCAATGCCTTCTATATATGCTAAATATGGGTTATGCAATGCATAATGGCTCCATTACTTGCATATACTACTGTGGCAACCCTCTGGCGTAGCGTAAAAACCCGTAAGTTCAATGCCTTCTCATATGGCAAAATATGGGTTGCAATGCATAAAGGCTCCAGTACTTGCATATACCACTGTGGCAACCTCTGGCGTGGCGTAAAAACCCATAAGTTCAATGCCTTCCATATATGTAAAATATTGGTTATGCAATGCATAATGGCTCTAGTACTTGCATATACTACTGTGGCAACCTCTGGCGTGGCGTAAAAACCCGTAAGTTCAATGCCTTCTAATATATGAAAAATATGGGTTATATGCAATTGCATAATGGCTCCAGGTAAAACTGTGCATATAAACACAGTGGGCAAACCTCTGGCTTGGCGTGGGGGGTGGTAAGAACCCTCCTAAGTTCCAATGCCGTTCTATATATGCAAAATATTGGGTTTACTGCAATGCAATAATGGCTCCAGTACTTTTAGCATATATACCTGTTTGGCAACCTCTGGCATAGCGTAAAAACCCAACACCCATAAGTTTCAATTCCTACTATTATATGCAAAATATTGGTTTATGCACTTGCATATGGTCTCCAGTAACTTGGATATACCTCTGTGGCAACCTCTGGCGTGGCGTAAAAACCCCATAAGTTTTCAATGCCTTCTATTCATGCAAAATATTGGTTATGCAATGCATAATGGCTCCAGTACTTGCATATACCACTGTGGCAACCTCTGGCGTGGCGTAAGAACCCGTAAGTTCAATGCCTTCTATATATGCAAAATATTGGTTATGCAATGCATAATGGCTCCAGTACTTGCATATACTACTGTGGCAACCTCTGGCGTGGAGTAAAAACCCGTAAGTTCAATGCCTTCTATATATGCAAAATATGGGTTATGCAATGCATAATGGCTCCAGTACTTGCATATACCACTGTGGCAACCTCTGGCGTGGCGTAAAAACCCGTAAGTTCAATGCCTTCTATATATGCAAAATATTGGTTATGCAATGCATAATGGCTCCAGTACTTGACATATTACTGTGGCAACTCTGGCGTGGCGTAAAAACCCGTAAGTTCAATGCCTTCTATATAATGCAAAATATATGGTTTATGCAATACATTAATGGCTCAGGTACTTGCATATACTACTGTGGCAACCTCTGGCGTGGCGTAAAAACCCGTAAGTTCAATGCCTTCTATATATGCAAAATATTGGTTATGCAATGCATAATGGCTCCAGTACTTGCATATACTACTGTGGCAACCTCTGGCGTGGCGTAAAAACCCGTAAGTTCAATGCCTTCTATATATGCAAAATATGGATATGCTATGGCATAATGGCTCCATACTTGCATATAACACTGTGCAACCTCTGGTGTGGCGTAAGAACCCGTAAGTTCAATGCCTTCTATATATGCAAAATATTGGTTATAGCAATGCATAAGTGGCTCCAGTACTTGCATATACTACTGTGGCAACCTCTGGCGTGGCGTAAAAACCCGTAAGTTCAATGCCTTCTATATATGCAAAATATTGGTTATGCAATGCATAATGGCTCCAATACTTGCATATACCACTGTGGCAACTTCTGGCGTGGCGTAAAAGCCTGTAAGTTCAATGCCTTCTATATATGCAAAATATGGGTTATGCAATGCATAATGGCTCCAATACTTGCATATACCACTGTGGCAACCTCTGGCGTGGCGTAAAAACCCTAAGTTCAATGCCTCAGGCAGTATGTGCAAAATATTGGATCCCAGTGTGGCATGGGGGAAGATTCCATCTCTCTTGGCTAGCTGGTGCAGCAGAGAAATGGGGAAGGGTCCATCCCTGGCTAAAATAAACCCCCCATTTCTATGACGCTACATTGGCGAGGATGCCCCATAAGGGTGAGATCGCTTGCGATCGCTAAAGGCCCATACTTATATGTATGTAGGTATGCTATGTGTATGTATATTGTATATATATATATATATATATATATATATATATATATATATGTGTGTGTGTGTGTGTGTGTGTGTGTGTATATTTATATATATATATATATATATATATATATATATATATATAATATCTATATATATATATATATATATATATATAGTTATATATATATATATATATATAGTATATTATATATAAATAATAATATACATATTATTATATATACATATATATATATATATATATATATATATATATATATATATATATATATATATTACACAAAGTGTATTCACGTACAAATACACAGCTAGGCAGCCATTGTTTAGTTCACACTTACGCACACATAAACATACACACACACATACACACGCACTCACTCAGACAGACAGACAGACAGACAGACATATAACCACAACACGCACCCAAGTACAGCAATGCTTTGACGCACATCACTCACCGCTGCTCTTCAGCAAAAAACGGAACAGAAAGAATGAGGAGGAGCCTCCTTTAATAGGTAGTGGAAATGTGGCAGCTTTAATCAAACATTGTGTATAAAACAAGCTTTCACTAGGAATTTTATGTCATCTTCAACAATGTATAATTAAAAAATAGTTTTCAGGTGTACCGCCAGATACTAGAGCGAGTGTTAGCATTCTATAATGAAAAAATAAAAATCATCTGTATATATATATATATATTTATATATATATATATATATATATATATATATATATATATATATATATGTATATATATAAATAATTATCCCATCACCATGATTCATATAGTAAATCATTAGAGCTACAAATGTCCTTTAATATCTAATTCGCTCTACCTCGGGATTTTTGATATATTGTTTCATATATATATATTATATATATATATATATATATAGTATATATTATCTATATATATATATATATTATATATGAGAGAATTCTGTCCAAAAATGCAATTAACACACGGAACATTAAAAGGCGGTAAAATAAGTAAAAAAAAAAACGGTCGAAACAGATGAAAAAAAAAAAAAAAAAAAAATGGAATGGAAGAAAAGGAAAAGGAGAAAGAGCGAACCGACGACCCTTTCCGACATAACGTGAAAGCGTGACGTTTTCTTTCAGAAAATCCTCGAGTCTCGAGCAAGAAATAAAAAGACAACCACAAAATGGCAAACGGTATTTTTCTAATGCCCCAAAAACGTATGGTTCGCGGATGTTTGAATGAACTCCCGTA
>NC_087214.1:23544384-23549384 GCF_015104395.2 Macrobrachium nipponense
AAAAGATGCTGTTAAAAATGCACGTCGAAGCGCTGTTCAAACGCTGTTTGAAGAGTTCTGTTAAAACGCTGTTTGAAAGTGCTGTTAAAAACGCTGTAAGAAAATGTGGGGGTAGGGTGTAGGTGGGGGGGGGGGCGTATGGGAGGGGCGTTGATCAACATTCAACCCTATTTGAAGGCGTTGCTGACTACATTTATAAAATGAATAAATAAATGACTATAATTCGATGAAACTGCATCCAATCCTCTCTCTCTCTCTCTCTCTCTCGCTCTCTCTCTCTCTCTCTCTCATGGTAATGTATTAACAGTTATCAGAGACTGATGGAAGTATCCAAAATGTATGGTTGCAAACATATATAATATAAATATATATATATATTAATATATAGATATATATATATATATATATAGATATATATATATATAAAGAGTATGGCCAGCAGAAACTTCAGCATCGTTTAATTAAAGATCCGACTTTCTAGAAGCGACAATGCCATTCATTATCTAAATATATATATAATATATTATATATATATATATATATATATAGATACAGATATATTTATATATATATAGATACATATCATATCTATATATATATACATATATCTATATATATAGTATATATGTATCTATATATATAGATATATTATATATATATATATATATATATATATATATATATATATATGTATATATATATATATATATATATATATATATAGAGAGAGAGAGAGAGAGAGAGAGAGAGAGAGAGAGATGAGAAGAGAGAAGAGAGAGATATATATATATATATATATATATATATATATATATATATATATAGATATATATATATATATATCATATATTATATATATATATATATGTGTGTGTGTGTGTGTGTGTGTGTGTGTGTGTGTGTGTGTGAACTAAAGAATTTTACGCTTCCCTCATCAAATAAGCTTAAAATCCCCTTTTTCTTTCATTCTTAATTCTTTAAAATCAATTTCTTTTGTGCTATAATCATCTGTGACTGAAATATCAAAATTTCCAGCTGACTTTTCGGTTCCTTTCCCAACGGAGACATCATTTATTGACTCACTTTTCAAGTCGTCTCCATTTGCAGGGTTCTGCTGAAGCCGTCGAAGTCTTCGGGAGGAGCCTTCAGTCGCTCCAAGTCCTCCTGAATGGAGGCTCCGCCAGGAATCTGAAAATAAAACGCATCGAAGCCGAAATGAGGTTATGCGGAATCCCTGGAGCTCCAGTGGCATTTTCCAATTCTGACGTTTTGATCGGGTGGAAAGAAAGGCAACCATGTTTGCTCTTGGTAAATTTAACTTTATTGTGAAAAACGCATTGGCTCTGATCCCTACCGGATCAGTGGTACAAACTATTATAAATGGATTCCGAAACCTCGGAATATTTATTGGTAATAACGCAGCAGCTCTTGTTCTGGGAGGGCTTCTTGGCCGCGCACATCAGTGCATTGGAGGCCCACAGAGCTCTCCAGATTGCTCAAGATGCTGCTGCAACTGCCCGATGACGCCGAAGAAGACCTGTTCTACGCCGCCGAAATTATCTGTCTCTTTGAAGGAGAACTGGATGGACGCTCAGGAGGCGAGAACCTTTTCCTTCTGGATGAAATCGATGACGTTAATTTAAACGAAGCGCTTCTGATCTCCTCGAACCAAGATTTTGCTGGACCAGTTGATGGAAGAGAAGCATAATGTTGAAAAGCTTCGAAAGATCGCGACCTCTGTGAAGAGGAGAATGAAACCTTGAAGAAGAAGCTTGCAGAGTTGGAGGAGTCATTACTCCAGAATGGAAAAGAAATAGAAAATCTACACGAGCATCTCGCAGGTAAAGAGAGAGAATGCGAGAAGAACCGAGAAAAAGTGTTAGAACTGCAAAAACAGGCAGAGGACAACGATTTCTACTGTGGGTACCTAGAGGAGAAGGTAAAGGCCCACGAAGTCGAAAGAAAGAGACTGAACCAAGTGGCCACAGAACTCGAGGAGAGATTGCGAGTCTCACAGCGAGAACCTGTCTCTGTTCTCACAAGAAATCGTGAGCTAGAGAAAAATTACGGCCATGAGACGCAGGAGAAACGAGGTGTGCAGAAGGTTCATATCAATGAAGCCAGAGTTCAGTCGCTTCCAGAAAGGTATAAAACTGAAAAGCATAAGGATAATGCTTTGGTTGAAGAAGCCAAGACGAAAGGAAACATTCTTTACAAGCTTGGACGGCTGGAAGAAGCCAGTGAATGTTTCCTCAGACTACTGGATATGGCCGACGACCAAGCAGACTACAGGCTCAGACTGGGATTGTGTCTCTTGTTGCTTGGAAGACACAGTGAAGCTATGGTCCAGCTGAAGGAATTAGATGGTCGAAATGATTTGGTTGCAGCTGCCAAAGCCCTGCAAAGTATGCAACGTTATGGGTGCCCTTACTACATCCTAGGAATTGCAGAGACAGCTGATTTGAAGGAAATAGACTGGGCATACAGGAAGCGGGCGCTCAAGTTCGACCCTCATAGGTGCCAAGGGTCTCAAAAAGAGCAACAGCGTAGGAAGGAAATCATGCAGAAGGTGAACTTTGCCAACGATCTCCTGCAGGATTCTAAAGAAAGAGGAGAATACGACGCTGTCAGGGAGTTCATCAAGGCCCTTGCAGCTGAAGTTTTCCAAGATCCTCCAGAGACAAAGAGGAAGAAGAAGAAGAAACCTGGAAGGAAAACAAAGAGGACGAACACCAAAGGAAACTAGGAAGAAACAACACGAGAAACAGCCCCTGATTGACACGAATTGTGAAGGACTTTAACTTGTCCCCAGTTGGTGATGTTGCATCATGTTCCAGAGGAGCTGTGATCTTCTCGGCCCATTCGATAGCTTGACTGCAGGATGGGTGATCACTGCTGCTACCCCCAGCAGCAACCAGCGATGGGAGGTCCCCCCACCTCCCACACACCCATCCTGCAATCAACACCATCAACTGGGTCAGGAAGATCGCAATGCCTCTGGAACATGACGCAGCATCATCAACTTGTGACCAGTCAGAATCCTTCACTTGGGCTGTTTCTTTGTAGCTGTGAAGACAAGTCTTGTGATCGTCCTTTCCATCAGGCATTCTCGGCGATTCTCTCGTCTCACTGATGGAAGAAGGAGGACAAGCTCTCAGGATGAGAGCCATCAGCTGTTTGGAGGTAGGAGGATAAGCTCTCAAGAAGAGAGCCAACAGCCTTTTGGAGGAAGGAGGACCAGCTCTCAGGATGAGAGCCAACAGCTGTTTGGAGGAAGGAGGACCAGCTCTTTTTATGAGAGCTAACAGCTGTTTGGAGGCTGGAGGACAAGCTCTCAGGATGAGAGCCAACAGCTGTTCGGAGGGCCACAAGGCACCCCCTCTCCTGCCAAATGATACCCTCTGGAATAGGGATCGATACCAAATCACCTATGAGTGGAAAGCAACCTCTGATGTGGTGTCAAAACGCTAAGTTAATGCCATCTACTTCATATGTGAATTGGGTTATGTATTGCATGTTAAATCCCATCTTTTGCATATACTGTTGTGGCAACCTATGGCGTGGCGTAAGAACCCGTAAGTTCAATGCCTTCTATATATGCAAAATATGGGTTATGCAATGCATAATGGCTCCAGTACTTGCATATACTACTGTGGCAACCTCTGGCGTGGCGTAAAAGCCTGTAAGTTCAATGATTTCTATATATGCAAAATATGGGTTATGCAATGCATAATGGCTCCAGTACTTGCATATACTACTGTGGCAACCTCTGGCGTGGCGTAAAAACCCGTAAGTTCAATGCCTTCTATATATGCAAAATATGGGTTATGCAATGCATAATGGCTCCAGTACTTGCATATACCACTGTGGCAACCTCTGGCGTGGCGTAAAAACCCGTAAGTTCAATGCCTTCTATATATGCAAAATATGGGTTATGCAATGCATAATGACTCCAGTACTTGCAATATCTACTGTGGCAACCTCTAGCGTGGCGTAAAAACCCGTAAGTCAATGCCTTCTATATACACAAAATATGGTATGCAATGCATAATGACTCCAGTACTTGCATATACTACTATGGCAACCTCTGGCGTGGCGTAAAAACCCGTAAGTTCAATGCCTTCTATATATGCAAAATATTGGTTATGCAATGCATAATGGCTCAGTACTTGCATATACTACTGTGCAACCTCTGGCGTGGCGTAAGAACCCGTAAGTTCAATGCCTTCTATATTATGCAAAATATTGGTTATGCAATGCATAATGGCTCCAGTACTTGCATATACTACTGTGGCAACTCTGGCGTGGCGTAAAAAACCTGTAAGTTCAATGCCTTCTATATATGCAAAATATTGGTTATGCAATGCATAATGGCTCCAGTACTTGCATATACTACTGTGGCAACCTCTGGCGTGGCGTAAAAACCCGTAAGTTCAATGCCTTCTATATATGCAAAATATTGGTTATGTAATGCATAATGGCTCCAGTACTTGCATATACCACTGTGGCAACCTCTGGCGTGGCGTAAAAACCCGTAAGTTCAATGCCTTCTATATATGCAAAATATTGGTTATGCAATGCATAATGGCTCCAGTACTTGCATATACTACTGTGGCAACCTCTGGCGTGGCGTAAAAACCCGTAAGTTCAATGCCTTCTATATATGCAAAATATTGGTTATGCAATGCATAATGGCTCCAGTACTTGCATATACTACTGTGGCAACCTCTGGCGTGGCGTAAAAACCCGTAAGTTCAATGCCTTCTATATATGCAAAATATTGGTTATGCAATGCATAATGGCTCCAGTACTTGCATATACTACTGTGGCAACCTCTGGCGTGGCGTAAAAACCCGTAAGTTCAATGCCTTCTATATATACAAAAATATTGGTTATGCAATGCATAATGGCTCCAGTACTTGATATACTACTGTGGCAATCTCTGCGTGGCGTAAAAGCCTGTAAAATAAGTTCAATGCCTTCTATATATGCAAAATATG
>NC_087214.1:23551884-23554384 GCF_015104395.2 Macrobrachium nipponense
GAAAAAAAAAAGATATTTTTATGACGAAAATGGAAGAAAAGAAAAAGCAAAATATGTATTCAATAAAAGTCATTCTCTTTGAACACATTTTTATTTCAGCTTTCCCTTGAGGACATTCTCATTCTGATGCAAACGTCTCACACAACTGGTTTGCTGCAGCTCTTGTTAACAGCAATAACAAAGATTGAAAAAGACCCCACAAAATTACTGTGTAACGTGTTTACTTATAAGTATTTACATTTTATTTGACTCAACACTCGAGTACTTCCAGGCCCTATCCGTGTCCCTTTTTCAAGAGATGCGTAGGTTGTCAGTCAGCCTGGGTCAAGGCCCAACAGTCTGCTGGGCCTTGACCCAGGCTGACAACCTATATATAGGCATCCCTTGAATAAGGGCCACAGATATATAGGGCCTGGAAGTATACGAGTGTTGGGTAAAATAAAATGTAAATACTTATAAATAAACACGTTATACACAGTAATTTTGTAGGTTTCTTTTTCAATCTTCAGAAGAAAACTGAAAGACATTTTTGTTTTAATAATAACAAAATCGTTTAAAATGACAGTTTCATTTTTCAGAGCAGAATATCTTTTCTGGCCATCTTCCATACATTTCACTTCAACAGATAGCTTCCTCTCTGCTCTTCAGAAGCTGAGCGACAAGAGTAATTGTTTATTATTATTCATATGGCCTATGCCACTCCGTCAAGTGTCACAGGTCTCTTTATTTATTTTCTTATATATAAAAGTGACTGCGATGAACGATGATGCTCACAAGCTTAAAAGACGTTGTGACAACGTTAGTTTGATTTTTATGACCCGGCGGTAAATATCCACAGCCGATGTTTGAAGCTAATCGTGCCTGGTGGAAGCGCACAGTACTTAGCCCCTCAAGAGGTTACAGTTCAAAAACACAGCATATCAGACACAAGACAGAAGCGTCAGTAATAATGACTGCAAATATTACCGTCGGCTCGAAAACCATTATAATAAACAATTATCATTACCCTTATCTTTAAAAACATAATTCTATTCAATTTCAAGGCGTTGGACGAGTGGTTTTTGCGCTCGGGTACCAATCCGGTGATCCGAAGTTCGATTCTCGGCTCGGCCAACGCAAAATCAGAGGAATTGATTTCTGGTGATAGAAATTAATTTCTCGATATAATGTGGTTCGGATCTCACAATAAGCTGTAGGTCCCGTTACTAGGTGACAAATTGGTTCCTAGCCCTAGGAGAGCTGTTAATCAGCTCAGTGGTCTAGTAAAACTAAGATATACTTAGTAAGGCAAAACAATGGAATAATCTTGCCCCATAAAGAGAAAAAATAATACAGACTCATGTGAAATTTAAGTAATGTGACAGATCCACCACAGGTTACTACGAACTGTTAAAAAATTATAGTTGATTCCTCATCAAGGCATGATTTCATGGCGATATATCTCCATAAATACTTCTAAATTCATAATGGGGAAAAAGTAAAGAACTAGAATTAATGTTTCTTACTTGTAAAAACTAACCATTAAAGTATGTTTCTTTAAAGTCCACAATAATATACTAATAGTAGAAGTAGTAACATTTTATAAAGCTTTTTACATAGTTAAATAAAATCTTAACACGATACTATTAATATATTATTGTGGACCTTAAAGTTACATTGCTTGTGCCCAGCGTCATTGAGATTTCTACCCACTAAAGTAACGCATGTACTTGAGACGTCAAAGGTTCTCAGAAAAATGGCAAACTATCAATTCACATTCTTGCCATCAAGACTCATTGTTCAAGCGATAAGCCAAAAAGTCAGGAGGCATAAGTTCATTCTCTCTGTTACAATGAGCCCTTCTAGCTTTCAAGAAGTAAATGCTCCTCTACAAGAATTATCGCCATTCCTCTCACGGGTATCAGCTGTGAAAAGTACTTCTAAAATTACTATATCGACCAATACTAGTCATTTGTAAAACATGTACATCTGACCATTAATTTTAAAAATTAAAATAACTAAAACGACTATCATTAAGAAAACCTAAGCTTTGATAAGCCAAAGAATATCTCCAGTTTAATCTGCTAGCTATTTAACAATGCATAATTAATTATACGCATGAAAAAATACACAAATGAAGAGAAATTTGTTTAGGGGGAACCAACTTTAATGTAAAAAAAATGCGCATATTCATGCTCCTAGATAGGTATATGATTCCTAAATATAAGAGCAAAAACAAATAATTCGATATGAATATAAAAGGTCCAAACTTGAATACGTCAACGTTTTTCGTCTTTTTTTTATCGACTGGTTAACGAAACTATAAAAACATGAAAGTATCTACGGAACAATTTGGGTAAGCATCTCACTCAACCAATTATTTCAATGTGCCCATTACGTACGACAATTTTTGAGGTATACAAATAATATGCAGCTTGATTCCAGTGAATATTTGTTTGGCTTCTCATTACAGACTCACGCGCACACACCACATTAGTTTTCGCTCTGGAACGACCAAGAA
>NC_087214.1:23556884-23564026 GCF_015104395.2 Macrobrachium nipponense
TGTCAAATGCAAATGAAAGATCAGTGAATACTCTCTCTCTCTCTCTCTCTCTCTCTCTCTCTCTCTCTCTCTCTCGATGGCACTGATGGAACGCCAACCGAATGTTCATCAGAAACTATTGGGGGTACAAATAATTTTATCAAAATTATTCCATTGTTTATTTGCTAATATAAAAACCCTTATTTTGTGCTGCATGAATCCCCCCCCCCCACCCCCCCCCCCCCCCCCGTCTCTCTCTCTCTGTCCAAAAGAACTTTATCATACACCATAGACCACATTCACTTAAGTAACATCTTCGCAAATGTAACGGCATTAAATAAAGAGGCAATTGTTATTTATTGTCTAGAGCCACAGAAGACAATCAGATCGATCAGCTGAATATGAATCTGAACAGCATGGCGTTACAATCGCCAGGGTCACACGACAGAAGCTGCACGAAATTTAAAAAAAAAAATAAATAAAAAAAATAACCGTTAGAAGGCCTCCTCCTCTTCAACAAAAGAGCATCGTTGCTCCGACCGAAAACGACGACGTAAAACGGAACTAAACCAAACTGAAAGTGAATTCCATTAGGCTGAACTTTTAAGACTTTTTTTTAATAATAAAAACAAATGTTTGTTTTTCATCTCCATCTACAACTCGTTGATTATTTTCCTCATTTCCTTCGTTACCTCTCAGCGTACTGACTAGACATAAACAAAAGTGACATATAGGCCTAGATCAGAAAAAGATGATTGGCCTTATTATAAAAATAATGTATTTGGCGAATTAGCCTATTCAACTGCGCATGTTGCTCTGCCAACGCGGAATCAGAGGAATTTATTTCTGGTGATAGAAATTCATTTCTCGATATAGTGTGGTTCGGATCCCACAATAAACTGTAGGTCCCGTTGCTAGGTAACCATTTGGTTCCTAGCCACGTAAAAATATCTAACCCTTCGGGCCAGCCCTAGGAGAGCTGTTAATCAGCTCAGTGGTCTGGTTAAACTAAGATATCCTTAACTTAACTTAACTGCGCATGTTTCTAAGTGTTTAAAAGCGATCTCGTGAACGAACAGAACACAGGGTAGCCCTGGTTGGGGGAGGTTGATTTTAAGTCGCCCCACCCCCATTCTGTCCCAAACTGACGATAAATACCTACATCGTTCCTCTCGTATGACATCATGTAACGGTCCCCTACACGAAGGTTCCAGTTCAAAAGCTTCCTCATTCTAAAATTGTTCATTATACGAATCTTCAGAGCAATAGGCCTACCACTTAACTCTAGTCCAAAAATCCGTTTTGTCCAAGGGACAAACTTATTTGGATAGGTCTAGTTCAGACGTTGGGCACTCAATTAAGTTTCCAGTTCAGAAACACCCTAATTCTGAAACTGTTCATTATACGAATCTTAAAAACAATAGGCCTACCACGCTAGTGCGAAAATACACTTTGTTCAGGAAATAATTCCACCTGAATAGGTCTAGCTCAGCCGTTGAAGACAACAGGCGCCTAATTTTTTCGCCCTTTAACAAGACCGAATATTCACACCTTCTATATATCCCTTCAACAGCGATTACCTTGTGTTTTTTTATGGAAAAAGTTCATCTTCAAAGTCACAAGCTTCTTTTGTCACAATAAGCTTTAGTAAACACGAACCACTAGTCTTTTGTGGTTAAAAAAAACGGTCTTCAAAACGTCAGACTCAGCAACAGAACGAGAGGAAACCGAAGAGTTACGATTCTGTCAGTCGAATAAACGCAACCGCGGTCAGACTGGTGAAGTTCACCGTCACAACTACAGAAGCCTTTTTGTAGGCCTAAGCTGAACTTACCGTCCACACTAATCATTATCATCCACATTTGCCGTTCCTCGCGGTAGCTGATTTATCTTCCTAAAGATAAAACGCATGAAATATAAGTAAAAAAGGGCAAACAAACAAGTAAACATTATTTCAACAACAACTCGTTTACCCTAACGAATTGTTCTCGTCTAAACCGTCTCCGGAACAGACGCAACTTTTCACCTGAACAATATTCCATTCTCTCTCTCTCTCTCTCTCTCTCTCTCTCTCTCTCTCTCGCCTAGAATTACCGCCAAGATGGCCATCATGTAAAACAACTTGCTAGGATTTTATTTTTTTTGCCTCCAACCAAAAGGTGTTATAGTTTCCCAAGTGAAGTTGTGGAATATTTCTGCCCGGACAAACAACAGGTCCCCTATCCCCACCCCAGCCAGCATAGGGGCCAGCTAACATTTGAACCTCCTAAATCGCAGCTCCGTAAAATGAAAAAAAAAAATTAAATAAAAAAAAAAACTAAAAAAAATAAACAAAAAAAATAAAAAAATAACAATAATAATAATTTAAAAATGTTAAAAATTTCCTCGTCTCGTAAAACAGCGAATAAAAAGGAAAATTGGATACGAAGGCAATGTTGTGCATAACGAGTGCATAACGAGGACATAAAAGGACCCTGCATAGCCCATGAAAACGGAGAGGAACCATTACTTGGTGGGAGGTGGGGGGGGGTTGGGGGGGGGAGAAGGTAAGGGGGTTGGCAGAGTATTGCGACCGTAAAAATAGCAAACGTCTTCCCCCTAACCGGCCCCCCAACCCCCTCGGCCTGCAAGATGTGAAATTGGGAGCAAATGAAAAAATGTTTATGTGTGTATTGTATCATTATTACTATAAAGTAACATCCACAAGATTAAAAGCGTGTAAAATCAAAATGAGCATATATATATATATATATATATATATAGATATATTATATATATATATATATATATATATATAATCATATATATATATATATATATATATATATATATATATATATATATATATATATATATATATATAATATATATATTATATATTTATATTATTATATATATATATATATAATATATATATATATATATCTATGATATATATATATATATATATATAATATATATATATATATGTATATATATATATATATATATATATATATATATATATATATATATATATTTATGTGTGTGTGTGTGTGTAATCAGTCTGAATTTGAGATCATGGGCATAATATTAAATCACGAATTACCGTTACACGTAATTCACATCACGAGTTTACCCAATCCTTCAGAGTTCAATTAATTCCCAACATCCCACAAGGAAGGAGAGAGAAGAGAGAGAGAGAGAGAGAGAGCGAGAGAGAGAGAGAGAGAGAGAGAGAGTATACATCCATTTATTTGCACACAGATATAATTTTCAAAACAAACTCAAGAGAATATCATAAACTTTTTAAACAAACTTTACCTTTTTAACAGCTGAATTAACCGCCAGAAGACGACGTAACCTGGAATAAATGAAAATAAATAATATGAAAAATGACATTCTATCACTTTAAGCATAATATAGGAGCACGATTTTATCTTCCATTACTTATTAACTTCCTTATAAAAGTAAAAAAAATAAAAAATAAAAATAAGTATTATAAAATAAATTCACTAATATCTTAAAGTTCTCAGGGTGTTAAAAAATTCATTGAAACTTGATAATACTTGAAACCCTCCAAAATACGCCTATCTGAAACTTATATATTTCAATCTTGATATCTTCTATCAATTCTCCAAAGTTTTAGCGGTCTATAAAAATTTCTTGCTGAAAAAACAATTCAAAAACTCTTTGTATAGTATATAAATATTAGTCCACAGAGAATGGAAAAGGAATATCCAATTAGAGCCAAAGGTATGTTTTTAGAAAGCAAGAGCCCGTGCCACAATACTAATCTCAATCGAACATAAAAGGTTAAAACTTCTAACTCACTCAATGTAGCACTTGTGTCCAGCAATGGCAATCCTTTCAGCTGAATCAGTCCCTAAATATTCATTCACGGGCTTCCTTTGGAAGCAAGAGCCCGTGCAAGCCACAAGACTGAGTATGTAACTCAGTCTTAGAGCAAAGATTTGATAATTCGAATTAACTGGTCTAACATCAGTGATTTCAATGACCTTGACAGACAGTGGCAGAATAGAGCACAATCTATTCAGAAATTGCCTCTCCGAGTTTACCTTACTTCCTTACTTTTACCTCGAGGAGGTACTTGTATTCCTTCTTTCGTGTGGCTGCAACCCAGCAAAAATAAGATTTTTCCAAAGAGAGAGAGGAGAGAGAGAGAGAGAGAGAGAGAGAGAGAGAGAGAGAGAGAGAGAGAGAGAGAGAATGAATTAAACATTTAAATGCCCGTTTCAGACTCTTGATACAAAACCTAAATACTGTACCTCTGGGCCATATGCACGGGACAGTAAACAGACAAAAAATAATAATAATAATAATAATAATAATAATAATAATAATAATAATAATAATAATAATAATAATAATAATAAAGAGACAAGCTTCCGCACCTGTTTTACAACACTGGCTGTAAACAGGGACACAAACATTGTTACTAAAACTGACAAAATTAACCTCAGCGTATTTGTTACTGGCCTTTAACAATTTAACGTTGTTATAATGATAACATTGAACAACTTGAATGATAAAATATAGTTAAATTATACATTTTACATTAACAAAATTATTAAGATTTAACAGCCAAATAATAAAAGTAACACTTGGGGCAATGTAAAACCTGAGACGAAACAATACCAGTTGATCAACAAACTGTTCAGATCACAAATAATTTATAATTGAAATTTCATTCTATGTACAGTTCCGTTTGCATGCATATAAAAATGTACTTTATGATGATACCAAAGTAAAATCTACGTCCGTAAAATAAAAAATGACATTCAATATTGGTTCAAGCTAGAACTGGAAGCATGACCACAGAAGCTATAGGCCTATGCTGCGGATTCTCCACTTATTTTATCTTACTGGCCTTCTTTTATGGATGCAGGCTTATTCAAATTCGGACCTGGGCTGATTCGGACCTTGGCTGATTCGGAACCAGATTCGGGACCTTAATCTGGGTGATATTGGACCATTTGCTAGGCTGATTCGGACCCATACTAATAATTTTATATTGTAGCAATGGGTATTTCTATATAACCATTCCGTATCGTTCGTCTCCGCGAATACGAAAGCCACCAAGAATTGGTGGGGGTCAATTACAGTCGTCCGGATAAACAAATTACTTAAAATGTTCTTGTTCAGGAGGTAAAACTGCATAGACAAAAATCGGCCAATCATATGAAGGTCCGAATAAGCCTGGATAAAGGTCCGAATGAGCCAGTACATGGTCCGAATCAGCCAAGGTCCGAATAAGCCTGTTCCCCTTTTATGCACACATTCATTGTTTGTCAAAATTATTTGTTACTGTAACATTTATTTACTCACCCTTTTTTAGTTTAGCTTTTATTTATTCATTCTAAGTATCGTTCCAATGCCCAACAATGAAAAAATATGAACGATGTCTCTGTCCAGGTTAGCCTTTCATGTCGTATGTTTGTAACCAACACGCTTAGGATGACGGGAACTTGAACCGAACGGCCCCAATCACTGAGCTGTTATAATTATTTGCATGCCCAAGAAAAAATATATAGAAATGCAGATTATTTCTTAGAAAACACCTAAACTCTCACAACCTGACATCATGCCATGCAATGATGTCAGGTCAAAGAAAATATAATCAAAGAATTAATTATTAAATTCAATTTCAGTGATATGAATTTAGTTTTGTTTATACTCTTATGCTCCAAATGAAAAGAAAGTTAATCTGGTGTCTGCATTGTGTATCGATGATTAAATTTTCCAAATCTTATTCTCCTTTGGTGCAGTTTCGTTATTGCTTTGGAATTGAGTATTCATTTTCCAAATGTTTTCCTTTTGTTTTCTTTCCACACCATTAAAATTCTTGTGTTTATATTTGTTTTTCACTTATGTGATAATAGTCCCCTACTTTTTTTATAAAAGTGGCTCTGGATGTGTATGCTATAGCTGTAATTTTATTATATATATGGTGAGAAATTTAAATAAAGTGTCCTGGATTACTAATCTTATAATCTGGCAACTCTAATATACCATCAATACAAATCCGCTTTTTATGATCTAACTAAAAAGGTGTGAATGTACTTATATATATATATTATATAGATATATATATATATATATATATATATATATATATATATATATATATATATATATATATATATATATATAATATATATATATATAATATATATATATATATATATATATATATATATATATATATATATATATATATATATATATATATATATATATATATATATATTAATTTATATATGATATATATATATATATATATAATATATATATATATATATATATATATATATATATATATATATATATATAGATATATGTATACAAATATAGCTATAGATTCCAAATATGCTCCGCCACTTCTACTTAATATAAAACCTCCGTTGGCGAGCGGCCAGATGGAATGAAATGCCGTTGTTCTTGACTTGCGCACTTCAAAATATTAAATTTTAAGTTACTTTAAAATGGCGATAGTCAATATCAGGCATATTCAAAAGTTTTTGTGTATAAAAATTTTCGGATATTAGTGTCTTGTATGACGTAAAAAAAAAGGGGGGGGGGAGAATTAGAGGAAATTCTGAAGCACAAACATTTAACGCCAGGGGAAGGAACTAGTTCGTCAAAGCGGACGCTTCTGAGGTGTTAAGGGAAGGGACCTGAGCTACAAAAACCAGTCTTAATTTCAATGTTGGCGATACATTGATTCATGTCTTGCAATTTAGGCCTTCCTAACCGCTCCTATGGAAACTATAGGACTTAAGTATAAATAAAACAAGTCCCTGGTTTAACGTAATAAAATGCTAAAGGCCTAGGCTATGAACCGACGGTAACACTAAAAGTACATAGGGGTATTTAACGTTGTAATACTACTAAAATTTGGATAAGAAAAGTGTGTTAAATTCAAGTTAGCGGTTACAGTGGCGATATATTGCGTAAGGTACTATTTCAATTTAGTCCTCCTAACATCTGGAGAAATATAGGACTTAGATGTATAGAAAAAATCCTAGCCTAACCTTGGAAAGGTACAAGCTTAGGCTACAGCAACGGGGAGCCACCATAGATATACGATGTGAATATCTAGTCCTATAGACACTTAACGTTCTGGAAATATGACATTTAGTTCAAATCTGGAAAATGTATCT